>NC_135534.1:176362619-176642619 GCF_045843805.1 Urocitellus parryii | reverse complement strand
TGAAATCCTATTGCAGCATGCCAATTCTGATATGTGGTCAAACTTAGGAGAAGGTTATATCTTTATCAACATCTCACCCAACATCACACAGTTGGGTGAGATGTTGATAAAGATATAACACAGGAAAAAAAATTCCAGAAGAACAAATTAAAGACAAAAGAAAACAAAACAAAACAAAGATTTTCACAGATTTTTTTTAAAAAGGTGTGGTTGTGGTGCACACCCATAATTCCAATGGCTTGGGAGGCTAAGACAGGAGGATCACAGGTTCGAGGCCAGCCCCAGCAATTTAGTGAGGCCCTAAGAAAGTCAGTGAGACCCTGTCTCAAAATAAAAAATAAAAAAGGTTGGGAATGTAGCTCAGTGGTAAAGTACTCCAGTATGTATGTATGTGTGAGTGTGTGTATACGTGTGTGTGTGTGTGTGTGTGTGTGTGTGTGTGTGTGTGTGTGAATAGAAACAGCATCTACTAAGTGCAATGTACTTATTTTTATATATATAGCTGAGGTCTACTCAATAATGCTTTTAGATATTCAAAAATACAAAGAAAAGCATATTGAATCAGAAAATCTGTCCTTGTATTTTATAAATACTGAATATAAAAATTTAAAATATCTTAATCATTGATGAAAACCCAAAATATTCCACACCATTCTCAAAAGATGAGACCTCCTTCTTCAGTTTTCAGCTTATTCACACTTACCTCTTTTTCTACAATAAAAAACATTCCTTACTAGGCTCACTCTCTCTTTCTCTTTCGCTTTTCCTTCTTAACAGAAATCAAAGATCCATTGCCTGTAAATGGAAACCAGGAAGGAGAAACTTGGGGGGAATAAATCCCTATAATTCCAGGAGTCCATCTAGCTGATTTGGTAGTCAATATATAATCCATATGCACAAGGAAAGAGAGCTCTTATTTCCTGCTCTCAAGCACGTTAACTCTCCATTTTTTAGTTTCATCTTTATAACTTTCAACTTATTCAGAATCCCTATTTCTCAAAAAAAAAGAAAATACTTCTGAACAACAATAAAAACTTATGTTGATGGCATCTATCAATTAGAACTGTCACAAGCCCTTTAGTATTGCCAATGAACCATGAAATTCTGAGTGTTAACATTCTGAAATATTTGTAAACTAAGTCTCAAAGGTTTTACAACTTATTTTCTCTTTAAGCCTACTAGAAAGTTTTAGAAGTTTTAAACTAGATTCATAAGAGATATACCACAAGGAAAATAATTTTAAAATAAAATTTCAAGAATTTTATTCATAAACTAATAATTTAAAGTCCATCAAAAATGACAAACACCTATAACACCACATAATTCATTTTAGCTAACTATATGAAATTATGTATTTATAATTATGCCCCGTTATCCAGTTCTGGTTCTTGAATTCTCATGGAATTCTGGGGTAAATTTTCTCTTCTCCCAAGATTGAGATAGCATACTGGATGTGTCAGGTAAACAAATAATTACCTTTAGGTCCAGAGTTGTATTATTTGATACTGTAGTAACTTTCATCCAAAAATCTACACCTTAAAAAATAATATCAAATGTTATTAAAGTACTGTATATTCATTATAAAAATAGAAAATACAGGTAAACAAAAATAAATTACCTGTACTTATATCACTTCTGATAAGTACTATATTTTAAAGTAAATATTTTTTAGTTATAGATGGATTATAGATGGATACAAATATCTTTATTTTTATTTATTTATATTTATGTGGTGCTAAGGATGGAACCCAGTGCTTCACATGTACTAGGCAAGTGCTCTACCACTGAGCCACAACCTAGCTCCAATATTTCAGAATATTTTATCCCAAACTTTTCTCCTATATACAAGCAATACACAATTTAAAATCAAAACAATACCATATGCTACAGCTCTAAGAAAAATAAAACAAGGATCAGTCTAAACATGCAGTGAATGTATATAGTGAAAACTACAAAATTTTGATAAAAGAAACTAGCGAAGACCTAAATAAATGTCAAAACATACTATGTATATAAAATGGAAGACTTGATGAAGTATAGTGAACTGCCTGTACCATGATCCACAGACTAAATCCAATACTAATAAAATTTTTTTAAACATCCAATGGAGAATTTTTATAGGCAGAGCCAATCTGATTTTAGAATTTGTACGAAAAGAGACAGAAAATAGAATAGCAAAAGTAATTTTGTAAAAAATAACAAAGTTTAGCCAGCCATGATGGTGCAAGCCTCTAATCCCAGGAATTTGGGAAGATGAGGCAGGAAGATCACAAGTTGGAAGCCAGCCTGGGCAACTTATCAAGGCCCTGTTTTAAAATAAAAAAAAATTTAAAGTATTGGGGATATAGAATTCAATGGTATAGTGCTTGCGTAGCATATGCAAGGCTCTGGATTCAAGCCTTAGTACAGCAAAGGAAAAAAAGAAAAAGTTTGAAGAATCATGCTACCTGATTTTACTATAAAGCTATAGTCATCAATATTGTGGCATTTGTGATAAGACAGATAGACCATAAACCAGTGCACACCACAGCCATTTGATGTTTGATTTTGACAGATGTGGGAATCTTGCTATGTTGCCAAGGCTGATCTTGAACTCCTGGGATCAACTGATCCTCTGCTCAGCTGGGACTACAAGAATGAACCACAACACCCTGCTGCCATTTGATCTTTGACAAAGATGCACAATCAGTGTAACAGAGGAAGGATAGCCTTTTCAACAAATGGTGAGAAGTGAACATTAACCTAAAACCTCACACCTATACAAAGGTCAAATCAAAATGGATTGTAGGTCTGCATATAAAATATAAAACTATGAAATATCTAGAAGAATACACAGGAGAAAAAGTCTTTTTGATCTGGTGTCAGGTGGAGTTCTTAGAAATGACACCAAAAGCACAATCCATAAAAGGAAAAATTGATAAAAGGAAAAACTGGACTTCAAATTTAAAAAAAAATACTCTGTCAGAACATTGCCAAGAGAATAAAAAGATAAGCTATGGACTGGAAAAATATTTTTGACTCAACTTATGAATAAGAAAATAAAGACCCTCATTAAAAATTAGGAAAGGTTCTGGACCCTTTACCAAAGAAGATAGGATACAAGGTTGAAAAATGAGCATGAAAGGATTTTCAACATTATTTGCCATTAGGCAAACAAACTTAACCACAATGAAAGAGATACTATGCTAAAATAAATAACAAGACAATACTAAATGCTGGTTAATTGAACTGGGGATAATAGCTCAGTGGTAGAGCACTTGTTTGCTTAGCATGTGTGTGGCCCTGGGTACAATCGCCAGTACTGCAAAAGCAAACAAACTGATTACTGATTATACTATTCCTATACTATACTAGTTACTGATTATACTATTCCTAAAATGTTTATAGAATACTGCACATTAAATAAAAAGATGGTATGTGAATAAACCCATACAAGGTAAAAATTATAAAACAAATGCAAATTCATTATATAAATAGGAATAAAAATCAATAGACATAAAAGAACTCATTTATAATTCTGATACTATAGCAAACACTTTGGAATATTTTACTCCAAACTTTTTTCTACATACACATACACACAAATATATATATTATACTTCATATTGTTTTGCAATTAGTGTATTTCATTTAATGTACTAGCAACTTCTTTATATTTTTATATTCATATTGTTGTCATTTCTTAAGTGGTGGAATAATATTCAAGGATATAAGTTACTTAAGTCATTCCCATCAATAAATATTTTTATAAACAACTCTGAAGTGAACATTCTTATAGCAAATTTCAAGACTATCTAAATGTACTTTTCTAGTATATCTTCCTAACATTGTTTTTTTTTTTTTTTTTTTGCAGTACTGGGGATTAAACTAAACATCTTGTGCATGCAAGGCAAGCACTCTACCGACTCAGCTATATCCCCAGCAGTATTTTTAAAAAAATATTATTTATTTTTTAGTTGTAGTTGGACACAATATCTTTATTTCACTTACTTATTTTTATGTGGTGCTTAGGATCGAAACCAGGGACTTGCATGTGCTAGGTGAGTGCTCTACCACTGAGCCACAACCCCAACTCCTAACATTAGGTATTATTGGTGAGGTATTTACCTCTCTTCATATTGAGTTGTAATAGCTTTTTATATACTACAGATAATTATTCTATCATATGTATTATAAAGAAATCGACCCAAATTGTGGCTTGTTATTTAATTTTGTTTGTGGCCTCTTTAGATAAGAGAACAAACAGAAAATTTTAGGGTAAATTTATTCTCCTTTTCCTTTGTGGTTTTTGATGGTATCATTGTCTTCTAATAAGAGAGCTTAATCTCATTTATATATTGTTATAATTGATATATTTGGTCCTATTTTTCTTCTCATATTTTGTGCTTTTGTTTTTTCTGTTTCTTTTGTTTCCATTTTTCCTATCATTTGGTATATTATTTGTTTATTTTCCTCATTTTAAACTAGTAATCTTAAGGTTGTATGGACTATTTTTCTTCATGTAATGAAAACAAATGACCTTTTATTTTATTGGAATTATCTGTGCTCCACATTATAATTTAAAATTTAATTTTTTAAAAAAATATTTATTTATTTATTAGTTATTGGCGGACACAACATCTTTGTTTGTATGTGGTGCTGAGGATCGAACCCGGGCCGCTCGCATGCCAGCGAGCCACATCCTCTTGAGCCACATCCCCAGCCCCTAAAATTTAATTTTTTTCCTGAAACCATCTTGTTTAAAACCAGATTAACAAGATGCACTCAGACATGTCCTCTATGCTTTCATGTTTTCCCTGTTCACTTCTGCTTATTTTATTTTCTGACTTTTCCATTAAATTCAGAAATGATCAATTGCTTAACTATATCATCTTTTTTCCTCAGAATCCTCCAGACTCTAGAGATGTCTCCAATGCATTCTGGAATTTGGCAGTGAACAAGAGAAGTCTGATGTAAATCTGATTTGTGTGTGTGTGTGTGTGTGTGTGCATGTGCATACATGTGTATCTATCTGGATGTATGATTTTTTAATTGTTTGACATTCAAAAATACTTGCTCATGTCTAGGCCTGGGTCTTTTTCTCTCACATACTGGACGTGTGATCTTTTGATTAGAATATCCTTTTTATGATGTGTGAAAAATGTGTCAGAACTTTCTCAAGTTTCCTATTTCCTATAGTGACTTTATTTCACTTGAGGACATATCTATTTCCTTTTGATCTACCAATTCTCTATATATTCCTATGATGCTTTTTTATTGGCTAAAAAAATAGATTTTTAAAATCAATCTAGTTAGTAATAGGAGCTGTGATGGTATGTGCTAAGCATCTCTGATCAACTCAATCATGGAAAAGTTTAGACACACTCAAGTTTTGGTTGTCTGTGAGGAATACAGAAGGAGTTACAATTACGGAGATCTACAAAGTAGGAATGTTTTGTCCAATTGAAAGCTGTTATCTATTCTTTTAAAGATCATTCCTGCCAGGCACAGTGGTGGACACCTATAATTCCAGCAACTCAGGAGGCTGAAGCAGGAGGACTGCAAGTTCGAGGTAAGTCTCAGCAACTTAGTGAGACCATGTCTGAAAATAAAAAATAAAAAGGGCTGAAGATGTAACAGAGTGGTAGAGCACCTCTGGGTCCATTTCCTAGCACAAAAACAAAACAGAACAAAAAAACATTCAAATTCAATATATTAAGATAAAGGTCCTATATAAGCATTTCTAAACCAGAGAGACAGCTGTTGTGTAGTAGGAGTAGTTAGAATGGCAAGACAGAGGATTTAATATTGAGACACTGTAGCTTATTTCATAATTGATTCCTATCTAAAATATCACAGACTAAAGAAAAATAATAAACATTTAGGAGAACACAGTATGAAATAATAAACTTAAAAACTGAGTACTGGGCTGGAATGTAGCTCACCAATAGAGCACTTTTCTAGTGTGTGCGAGGTCCTAGGTTTGATCCTTAGCACTGTAGGAAAAAAACAAAATAAACAAACAAACAAAAAAAACTGAGCCATTTCTTCCTCTATGACCAAAATCATCTCACTACAATCATTAGTATTCTTAGAGTATACGTTTTTCCATATACTTGTAGATTCCATTAATATTTGTAGATTCAGGAATAATTATTTTAATGTTATTTAATTCAAAGGCCCATTAACTTAATATTCTTATTACATAATTAAGTTTCTTCAACATTTGAAATAGTTTATTATTATTATTTTGATTAAACTCAGGAGAACTAGACCACTGAGCCACGTCCCCAGCCCTATTTTATATTTTATTTATTTATCAATTTATTTTTTATTGATTTTTAAAAAATAAATTACAGCGGAATGCATTACGATTCCTATTTTGTATTTTATTTAGAGAAGAGTCTCACTTAGTTGCTTAGTGTCTTGCTTTCGCTGAGGCTGGCTTTGGACTCGTCATCCTTGTGTCTCAGCCTCCGGAGTTGTTGGGTGTGAGACTCTGAACTTGGCTTAAATAGATAATGATGATGATGATGATTATGGTACTGAGGATTAAACCCAAGGGAGTTCAACTACTGAGCCACATCCCCAGATCTTTTTATATTTTATTTTGAGATAGGGCCTTGCTAAGTTGCTGAAGTGGGCTGTTATTATTTTTATCAAGGCAATAATCAGCAGAAGGCTGTACAACAAACCAAAATCATAATTATTATTAAACTGAAATCTTGCATAAATAATTCTATTTTTCTCTCTTTTTACACAAATGAAACAATAAAAAGATGAGTAAAGGCAAAGTTAATTGTCTCCCAGCTCTCTCTTAATTTATTCCCAGTTGGCTGAGGAAATTCAATGTTTATAATCTGATATGTATATTTTTTTGCCCAATTTATTGTAAAGATTGATCATACAGGGACAGTCCTGAAGAAAGGGAATTGCCTTTGTTCTCTACAAATTTTCCTTAACAGTTTCTATATAGAAAACAAACCTGTTAATAAGCCTTAAGATACACTTGCAGTGGCTAACAGTAGGCAATAAGGGATGTACTATATATAGGAAGAGGGAATTCTTTAGGTTAGAGATGACCACAAAGGAAACTGTAGAATTTCAAAATAAGGGTTGGTTTCTTCTTCAAACTTTAAATGTCCTAAGTTACACAACTTCAGTTTTAAATGTAGAACTCACATAAAGTAACATATATCTATAAATACAAAAAGTTTTATATATTGGGTGGGAACAGTTCCAATTAATTATTGATTGTTGATTTTGGGATTTATTCCTTGAACAATGAACACATATGCAATTTTCACTAACATTATCATGAGTTATGCACCTGCTATCAAGAGCGTAGGAGGAGACCTCTAAGGATAGAAATCTAATTTTCTTGGGGATTTTAGGTCTCTCAGATAAGCTTTTATTAAGCAAATCAATGACCCCAATTATGTCCTCTTGCTCCAACATTATGTTTAAATAATAATAAAATAAAATGCTGTATAAAGTGAGGGCAACAAAATTACCTAAGTCTTATTTTCCTTATTTCCAAAGGCTGGTGCAATGCTCAGCTATCAGCAGAACTATACATTTAATTGAAGGTGCATATCAATCTATTAATATAATTCTGATACTTCAGTTTGTTCAGTGACCACTTTTCAGTTTCAGAATTATCCCCTTCTTTCCTTAGAATTGTGCTTTTGTATATTCAAATTATTTTGTGGCACTTTAAAGGAAAAAACAACATCAAAACAAACAAACAAAAGGGAAGGGATACATTACCACATTTTAATTTTTACTTATTTTCTCTTACTTAGAAATTTTCATTAAGTACCTCTAAATATAAGTCAATGGTTTGTCTTGATCAAATAAAATCAACAGGGATATTAGTTTGGCCATGATTATTTGAATTCCAAAAAACCATCTGAATCTTTAATCTTTTCTTGAATTTGTTATTTCAAGCGACTGAAACTGACAGTATATTTTTCATCACAAGTTACAGATTAGTTTTGCGTAAAAAACATGGTAGTCGACAGGCCAAAAACACAGGACTGCAAAATACCTATAGTATTCAATTAAAACAAAAATATTTAAGAAAATTATTTGGTAACAATGCATATGTTTTGTAAAAACTAGAGTTGATTGAGAGAAACACACACAAAAAAAGAATTTCCTTTGCTTTAGAAATTTCATTTTTCTTTGAGTACGCTATAGGTATTCTGACTTTTGGAAAGTCAGTTGTAGCTTGATTTTAAACATTACTAGGGAAGTCTACCTCTTAATGAGTCAAGATGACACTATCTCAGCCTATATACTCGTGTGAAAGTTTGACAACTCTCAGAAGCAAATGGAGGGTGTGTGGAATCTATCATCTCTAATTCATTCATTGATTCATTATTCAATAATCCTACTGAGTTCCTATGTGTGTGAAGCACTGTTCTTATAAGCTGAGGCTATCAGAGTGACTATCTAAAAGCGGACACTGAACTTACATTTTAATTAGGGGAGACAGAAAAGAAATACAATATAAGACATACAGTTCATAGAAAAAAACAAAGCAGGAAAGGCTGAATATGTGGAAAATTGCTATTTTAATTAGTGTGGACAGAGTAGGCCTTCATGAGAAGGGGACATCTGGGCAGACACAGGAGATAAGGGAGTGAGCTATGGTGGATAACTAGGGGAAGAACAAGTAAGAGCATGTTTGGGTCTTTGAAGGAATAGTGAAGAGACCAAGCATAGGAAGCAACAGGGATTACTATAGGAGATGCAGTCAAGAAGTCATATCACATATAGTCTTTGGGGGGCAATTATAAGAATTTTAGCTTTTACAGCTAGAGAGATACAAGGTCATAGTTGAGGATTTGGGATAAAGGACTGATTTAGTCTGGAAATACTTAAAAAGACTACTCTAGCCAATCACTGAAAATACAATATGAAAGAGAAAGGAATTGGGAAACTGTTTATAATAACTGTTTATAATAATTCAGGCAGTTGATGCTCATGGTTTGTGCCAGAATGACAGTGGTAGAGAGGATGAGAAGTAGTCAGATTGTAGATTATGTTGTGAGTCACTCTTTGCAGGGTTAAAACAATGCATGAAATTAAAATGCAACAGAAAAGTAGCTTTCATAAGTGAAAGAAAAAATGTGAGAAAGAAAAAATAGTCCAGAAATGGCTAGAGATTTCCTTCTTCAATTTACATTGTCTTCAAAGGTAAGAACAGGTAGGAAGTAGATAAGTGTTCAGAAGATACAGACACTTGTAGCTACTTCAAATCTATATAATTATAAGAAAACTCACTCAGCCTAGATCAAGAGTTCCTATGGCATTATTCTGTAGCTGGTATTTCCAAAGACAGGTGACATGTTATGTATGACAGGCACAGTGAGTTTGCTCCCTTTTATGCCCTATGTCATTTTCTATATTCTCCCAATATTATCAGCAAGTCAGTCTAAGCTTAGAGTCTTATACTTTTATCTTCATTATCATCACCATGATGAACTCTCATCGATTTTTCCCATGGTTCTTAACATGTTCACTCTTCCTATTATATTAAGAGCACTGCCAGGAGGGTTGGAACATGTCTTATTTATCTTATTTTTCTAGTACTTGGACTACACTACCTGGCATATAGTAAGCAACCAGCAAATTTTTGTTAAGTAAACAAATATAGAAAATTTATTTAAATGATGGAACGTTGAACATGTTTTTGAACAAAGCTAGAACTAATCACCATTACACAAAGCAAAATATTTGAATTAAGGAAGTCTTTAATTCAAATCTTGGCTCAGTAGTTCAGTCAATATTCAATAAGACTGTAGAGAGGATAAGTGGAGGAAGGCATATGAATACCATTTATAGCTCCTTGGAGTAGGCCAAAAATAAATGTCCTTTTCTTAAATAGCCATGTGGACAAAAACAATACTCAAGTAACAGTCCATTCTATATTAGATAAGTATAAAATGATTTGCACTAGAGGCTTTGTATTTCCTGCTGGAAATCCCTAAGATTAAACTAAACTTAAAAAAAAAAAGTTGAATGTTAAAAAACTAGTTTTCAATTATATATATATATATTATATATATATATATATTTTGAAGAAACATGCACCAAGTACCAATGTGTATGTTAAAAAGACTATATAGTTTACATTGAATTCTTGTTTTTAAAATAAGCACACCAAGTACTAATGAGTATGTTAAAGACTATTTAGTATACACTGAGTTCTCTTTTTTAAAATAAGCTTAAATTGCTAAAAATATTTTAGTATACAACAGATGAGAACTTTTTTCCTAGCATCAAATATATAAATCAAGGAATCTAGCAAAATATGTCCCATGAATTAGTTTCTCACTGAGTTTAAAAATGAGTGGCTCAAGTACTGTGTTACCCAAAAGATGGCATGTTATTCTTGTATACAATGGTCATGTGAAGGAGTTATTTATATGGGATGAAGTAAAGCACCAAGCAGGGAATTTAAGGAAAAAATTGCAAAAGAAAGGAAAAGAATTTAGGAGGTAAGAGTTCTAATTCCACCTTATTTTGACTGACTCCATCATTATGCTTTAATAAAAAAAGAGTGGCCATTCAATAATTAATAAAGATGATGAAGCTGGGATGGTCTCCTATGAGCAGCACAGTTTTGTGGTATAACAGAACTGGTTCTGTGGCTGAAAATCAACCTTTTATACTGTTTTCCTGATCTTCAGAAGTTCTTTAAAGAGTGAAAAACTTTGATGCTTTAAATATCATGAGTTTGTTATCAAAGATACTTGTTTGATCTACAACATTTGCAGACATAAGACAGGAAACTTGAAAGATCCTCTGGGCAGGAGTTAAACTCACAGTTGCTAGAATATTAATATGTAAGCTTTCTCTATGTATATCCACAAAGTTCTTATCATTTTGCTTTGAGACCTTGGACAAAGCCTAAGTTTGCAATGTCTCAGTTTTTCTTCTGTAACGTGGGAGTCATAAATAATACATACCTCTTATGCTGGTTGTGAGGATTAATTAAATACTCAAACACAAATATCTATTGAGCATCTGTTATATGCTGAGGATACAGCAGTGAACGAAGCCCTTACCTACTCCTTCATAGTTCTTAAAACACATTAAGTACTCAATTAATTATGTCATTATCTTAGAAATGTTAGACAGAGCTCAAAGAGTGGGACTGTATGCAACTTGAATGTGCATACCCATTTTAGAATTCTTGGTACATTTAAAATTTGTTGGCAAGATGAGAATCTACAGCAGATTCAGAATTGGGATTCTTTCCATACTCCTCATTCTTGTCCTTTGAAAGGTACTACTGGTATAGGTTGACTTTAGTAGGTTGTGGGCTATATTTTTATACTTTGTATTGTTAACTGTGGAATTTCAAATACTTTTGCTAAGTAGCTAACCTATGAGGTTATTTCCAAACAGTTTTCATTATAGTAAAGATATGAATGTGACTCATCACAAATTCTCTTTGCACATATGTATCTGGTACTCTTACATAACAGAGGTGAGGTGCTGGCTACTGGAACATACAAAGTAAAAGTGGAAGTTTCTTGATCTCAATTTATTAAGGGTTAGAGCACCGATAGTTATTTGGAGTTTCAGAAGTCTTCTGTGACTGAGCAGAAAATCCACTAAGTGAGAAGATGAATATGACAAAGGATAGTATAAAGGATAGTATTGTCAGAGGCTATGATAATACAAAGGTATCCACATAAACAGGGAGAAGTAATGACTTGGAAGTAGCCATGGCAAATAAGGAAGAGGTGGAACCTATCATCTCACAAGTATATGGGTCAAGGAAGAATGAGCAGCAAGCATTTGAGAGGGTTGCAAAAGAATCAATGCTTTCTGTGGAACGTGAGGTTTCTAGACAGTTCTAAATTCTGTACAGGAGTAGCTGAACAGTTCTAGCACTTATGGCTCTGCTTCCAGGTGAATCCTCCTGAAGAGGTTCTGGGTGTTGGAAGGACTCTACCAGTCATTTCACCAGAAGTCAGCAGAGTCCATGTTTGGTGAAGTTCCATGGAAATCCTACACCAGGTGGGCAGGCTGGAAACAGACTCCAGAGACATTTATCATGTAATTACCATTGCCCCTCCACCCCCACTTCCTGGCAGATTTTTTTGGGGAAGGTATTGCCATGTCTGAAATGGATCACACACAGATTAACCCTATCTTTAAAATTTACATTCACTGAAATTATGAATCTTCAATACCATTTTAGATAAGAGTTTAACATATATTAGAGGCCAAAATGAAGAAGTTAAGATTAGCTATAACATTAGCTTACAGTTGATTATATAACCTTTTATTAGTAATTTTTAACTGTTCTGTACTACAGCTTATTAGAAAAATGTTTGGGATAATGTCTTGACTACTTTCTGCTATCCCAGGCAAATGAGAACATATTCCTAAGAGTTCTTTAGAACAAAGGAATAAAACACAGATGCCTTTAAACATAACTGCCAAACTAGAAAATCTTCCTAAGAAAATTATAATTGATAACTCAATGCAGAGAGCAACAACAAAAGGACAGGATTTAGCATTTTTAAGATATGGTAAATATTGAAAAATAAATTTAAACTATTTTGGAATGAACTGACCACAATTCCATTTAGAATCAGACCAATCATAACACTCTTACACATATGTAGATAGACACATACATACATACATACATACATATATACATAAAAAGATGTTTACTGTAGCACTGCTTAAAAATTAATAATTATGGGGATTGTGGTTCAGTGATAGAGTGCATATGTGAGGCTGGGTTCAATTCTCAGCACCAAATATAAATAAATTTACTGGAAGAATTACAATTGATAACTGTCAATTACTTACATGAAAAACACACATATCAACACATGTACTCTGTTTTAATCTGAAATTCATTTCAACAGAAAGCCATATTAATTTTTTGAACAAAAGGCACACTTCAATATTAAAAAAAAATAAAAATGATATCTGTGGTTTTCCATCATGTCTTTGAGAAGTACACATTATAGGGAAAAGATTTTTTTTGTGCAGAATTTTAATAGTTAAGTAATGCTTGAAAAAAGAAAGATAGCTAATCCTTTCATGAATGTCCCTTTAACCAATTAGGATCAGCACCTAGGTATGAGCATGAAAAATGACTTTGCACTGATTAGCTGTTAATACAAAATAAACATATGTTACTGCATAGTAAGGGATGCAATTAAGAGCTAAAATGACAGACCCTTAATGAGACATTCATTAGGAGTAAACTGAATTTAGAAAACTATACATTCCACAAAGCTGTATTTACTTGCTTTAACAGCCCTTCTGGTCTCTGAAATTGTGATGAGAACTAGCTCCCTCAGCCTACACACATTTACAACTGATGCAATGTTCAATGGAATATTTTTAATGTGCTGCAAATAACTGAAATGTTGTCTAAATTATTTTCCTTTTACTCCTAAAAATAGAGCTATTCAGACTAGCATATTTAAAGTTTTAGATGAACTGTCCTTCTTGCCTAACACTGTTTATTATTATACCAGTAAAAAAATCATCAACAAGCAAGATTAAATCAGATTTCTTATGGATATAAGTAATTGCTCAGTGTGCATTTATTTTCTTTTCTTTTTGGTACTGGGGATTGAACCAAGGGTTACTCAACCACTGAGCCACATCCTCAGCCTCACTGAGGGTCTGAGTTGCTTAGCAACTCTCCATTGCTGAGTCTGGCTTTGAACTTGTGATCTTCCTGCCTCAGCCTCCAGAGTAACTGGGATTACAGGCATGCACCACTGCACCCGACATATTTTCACTTAAATATTCATGCATATGTACATAAATTTTGCATGTTACTTATTACACATCTCTTTAATATCAACTTTTACTTGGCAAGCACATCAAGTAAAAGGATTAGCACAAGCCTAAAATATTTAATGATGCTGCCTCCTCATGAATACTGCACTGATATTCAGAGTAATGCTTTGCAAGTTCAGTGGCCAAAAGGTTATGACTACCATTCTATACAATGCAAAGTAAAAGTTCTTTTAGGAATACTGATCATTGCAAACAGGTACACTGCCCACAATTATATGCAGTTTACTCACATCAGCATAGTGGCCTATCATATCACATCGGTCACATCGTTTTCTCCAGGAAGACCTTTCGAGACATCTATGATTGGAAGACATAGGCAAAGAACAATCTAAGCAAAAGCGAGCTGGACAGGCATACTGGAGGTGTCCTCTCTCAGAACAGAGGCAGCAGGGACGGACTTTCTGTGGCAGACAAAAAGAAAATCTCTTTAGCAAAACACATCAGTGTCAAATAGTGGAAAATTAATATTTCTTTCTAATTCCACATAAAATTATTTCTAATTTGAAACAACAATCCTGAGTATAACTGTAAAATCAAACAAAATGTTTGAACTTAAAGAGTTTTAACACAAGCTATTTATATGTCATGGTGCTGCAAAGTCCTAGTATGATTAGACTGTCAGTGGGCATTCACTACTCATGTATTGTCTTACAGGAATATTCAAAGTGAAAAGCATCAAAGAGAAAAATAGGATGAGGAGGATATCTAGAAGCTAAGTCAGAGGAGGAGCAGATACAGAAGAAGCAGTTTTGCCTAAAACAGCAAAAACAAAGATGAAATATAAGTACTGTTTCAATTACTTGAAAAACAGTCATCTGGAAAAAGGAATAAGTAAGGTAAAGTTTGATTAGACCAGGGAATGTTTAAGAACTTCATTTCTATGATGTCCAAAGGCTGATGTATCTGCTTAAAATAATTACAACAATATATATTTGTAAATGAATAAAATTGTAATTCTCTAAAAATGAAAATTATCCCACAATGAAACAAGTTGTTTCATAAGGAATTTTGGAAGGGAAGTGTCTCAGGACTCATTTTATGTAGTCTTTTCATTTTATAGACAAGAAAACCAAGGCGGAGAGTTAAATGATTTTCCCAAGGTTGTACAATTAGTAATGGGAAGCTGGAATTAACTCCAGGTTTTTCTGATGCTAAATTTAGTGTTCTTTACTCTAGGGCGGGCTGTGAGCTACATGAAATTTAACATACATTTACAAGACAGATTTGAATTCTAAATAGGGTTTCAACACTAAAATTTTGACTTTAATAATGTAAAAAAAAGCATTACATGTTTAACATACTTGTGGTAGAGGGCAGTTTTTGGACAAATGGCCACATTTGTCACAATTTCTACAGGTAACGTTTTTGTTGGCAGAATAGTATCGGCGGGTCCATCTTCCGGATGATCTGTTATTACCTATCTGGGCCTAAGAGAGGGAAAAAAGTCAAGAATTTTTAAAAAAAATTATTTCATACTACTAAAAAATCTTTCCTTTTAGAAGAAAATCAGTCCCATTACTGTTTTAAAAAAACATTTATTTTTTAGTTGTAGTTGGATACAATACCTTTTATTTTTTTTATTTTTATGTGGTGCTGAGGATCGAACCCAGGGCCTCGTATGTGCTAGGTGAATGCTCTACCGCTGAGCCACAACCCCAGCCCAGTCCCATTACTTTTTAAAGAAAAAACAATTAATAGTCACATCTGTTCAATTTTGAATCCAGCAACAGAGAACTTCACGATCTCTCTCTCATTCTCTTAAAAAGAAGTAGAAAGACATCAAAGGGATACCATCATAAATATAGCTCTCTTCCTTTATGCCTGCTCTTTCTTTTCTGTTTACATTATTTCTTCTCTTTTCTTTTTCCACTTATAGTTCAGATCTAGCAGAGGTACTGATATGCATCATTTACATACTCTGGTGGCATTCAGAGTCAAAGTCATTGCTGACTTCTGTACCTAAATCTACATCACATATTTCTGAATGAAAAGCCTGCTTAAATTTTTAGTTAGGGAATAGAGTTTTTATGATGTTCTCTTTAATAGTTATGTAACCACATAGCTGCTAAACACCTTCCCCCTTCTTTTGAACAGCACAGGGTTACTCTTAATGCCTAGAAGACTGCATTATAATTTCTAAAAGGAAAAGATCCATGCTGCTACACAGTTACTCAATTCTAGCTGCCCTATATTCTAGTCAAATTCTAATGTCTGCAAAGGAATATTAGGAAAAAATACATCATATGGAATACCTAAAGAGGAGTATATAAATCCCAACCATGCTTTTATCTCATTTGGCAGAATCCCATCTTTGACAATCTTCATCTTTTATTTGTTATTCTGCTGAACTTGCTAAGTAGGACAGTTATCTCTTAAAACTTCTATTCTTTTTTAGCATCTGTCACAAGAAGGCCAATATTTGACAAGGTCAAACACCTGCCATATCCTAAATATAGACTAACCATTTCCTTACACTGAAGAAGCAGTTATTTCCGGTGTTGATCTTTAGCAGTACCAGGACAGTGGGCTAAGAGGACTCATCAAGACAGAAGAAATAGAAAAGGAAAGAACCTATATCATTATGGCTATTAATCAGCTGATAAAAGTCAAGGCTGAACCAAATTTCTGAAAAGTTAAATCACTTACATACTGAAATCAAACTTTCTAAGCTATTTTGACTACTGCTGTTTTGAAAACATTTGATTCTTTCAAAATTTATTGTGATGAAATAAAAGGAAACCTTGTATCAAAGGAAAATTTATTAATCTATAATTCAAAATTTTAAAAACAATTTGACTTACCTCAACGTCTTTGTCACTGATGAACCAGTTTACATCATCTTCTCCTATAAAACAAATAAAATGTTACTCAACCTTGTCATCTTTAAAGCATTTACAGATAGACAATAGATCATTCAATTTGTTAGAGGTATAGTGAGAAATGCTAAATACCTTATTAAACTTTTTTTTTTTTTTTTAATCTGTGCTGGGGCTCCAGCCTTGTGCATACTATGCAAGTGCTCCACCATTGAGTTATAGCCCTAGACCTAAATACTTTAAACTCTTTTTTTTTTTTTAAGAGAGAGAGAGAATTTTAATATTTATTTTTTAGTTTTTGGCGGACACAACATCTTTGTTGGTATGTGGTGCTGAGGATCGAACCCGGGCCGCAAGCATGCCAGGCGAGCGTGCTACCGCTTCAGCCACATCCCCAGCCCCTACTTTAAACTCTTAATTTTGCTCCCTAATCAGTTGTGTGGCTCTCAACAAATACCTAATGCCTTTGAGTCTGTGAAATGAGGATAACAGTATTTGCCCTGTCTACTGAAAATGTCCTATGAGAATTGAATAAGATGTGAAAATTCTTTGAAAGTCATTAACTATATACAAATATCAGCGAAGGACCAACAATCCAAATATAAATTATCAGTGAAGGACCAATATCCAACAGAAGATGTAGAAAGAAACCTTATCTGAACTTCCTTATCTGACTCAAACAGAGCTTTACTGAGAAGCAGGTGTCCTTACCCAACCTTCCTAGAGGCATCCAGTCATGGAGATGATGAGGTAACTGACTAAGGACACATTCCAAAAAATTTGGGTAAACAAGTTTCAGCAGAATCTTCCCCACTATAATCCTCTGAACTCCTTAGTGAGTTACTCATTACTCAGTGATCCCACCACTTGTCTTTTCTCCAGTTAATCTGCCCATTGTCAGTTAATTCACAGGTCCCAATTTAGACTTAAGTTGGTAGAAATTTTTTCCTCCCAATATTGGCATTAACTGTGTCCACTAGCTATCCATCCTAGGTGACTTTCATTGTAACATTTTAAAAAACCAAACTTTGAGTATTAGTTCATTATTAAGGTTAGGGATTTTGTACTGGATTCAATAACACCCAAAACAGTGAAACAAAGGACCAAAAAAAGGAGGCCAAATATCCAGAAGCCATTGATTATCAACCTAAAAATACAACTGTAAAATATAGAGGGGAAGAAAAAAAAAATCACTAAATTTTTCTATATCAGCTGTTTTCTTCTTTTTGTACTGTCCTTTTAAAAACTGAGGATGGCTGCCATTCCTCTGGTCCTCCCATGGCAAAGGAGGAAAAGGACCTATGACTAATGCAGAAGCTAAGGTGTCAACAAAGGATTGAAAGCTTTTTCTTTCCCCCAAGGCAAAGTTAAGATTTCCTTCTACCTCCCACCTTACTACTTTCCTCTGTCTGAAAAACACAAATCAAGTTTAACTCATTTCTTTGAAAGGAATTTTGAAGAGACATGAAGCAATCTACATTTTTCCAGGCCTACCAGAAGTAAGTGTCTAGAAGTATATTTTTTAAATAAAATACTTTTACTAAGAAAATCATAAGGCTGCTTTACAAAAAGACCAATCCATAGGAAAGCAGAGGTGCTGTGCTGATGATTATTTTCTTTTTAAAATTTGGAGGCTGCATCCATATACTGAGAGTATAGAATACTTTAAAAAGCAGTAGCTTGTATTCCTTCATCATCACCATCCATACTATTATTCTTTAATTCAAAAGATCCAGGTAAGGAACATGCTTTGCTATAGCTTTCAAAGCTGCCTTTTGGATCTCAGTGTCCTTCATCATTAAAATTAAAAATGACCATTTGAAATCATTTAATTATGAATGACTTAATACTGTTCTTAAAAAAAAAGGAATACAAAGCCAATTAAACACAAAATAGCAACTGTGACTATTCCAGAACTCCTAGTAAATTTACCCATGAACAGAGAATAATGTATTCTTACTGTAGAAAATTTACCACTACAAAATAGACTTCAATTAGAAATAAAAGCAAAGTCATCACCAGGACTTTTAGCCAACTCCCTTCCCCATGTTTCCATTTTTTGTTTGACTCTAATAATGACACAATGACAGTTGACCAGTTGACCACATCCCTTGCTTTTTCTTTTCTTCTTCTTCTTTTTTTTTTTTTTTAAAACTTATCCCACTCATGTCTAAACTCCAAATCCCAATCTAACTTGTCTATGGCAACTCATCAGAACAATTAGCCAATTCCCACTTTATTAAATTCTGGGCATGGGAACTGATAGAAACCTGGTTTCCAGTCTTAATTCTGCCTCTAATTTGTGGGTGGATGTGGTGATAGGCAGATTATTTACTCTCTCTGGATCTATATAATAATGATTATGATTAAATTGCATCCATGGTACCTTCCAGCACTAAATTTCTGTAATACTATCTAATTTTCTTTTATTGCTGGAATCAAATGCACTGCTACTTAGTACAATTTACCTAAATGTTCTGGCCCTTTGCAACCAGAATACAGTGCCTTGCTTTAGATACAATTTTCCACAGGGCCTAGGGCCACTCATCTCCCATGTGTCTTCCACCCAATTCATAGAATGTAAAAACAGGCCTGCCTAAAGTAAACAACTAAGATTGCCAAAGGATGCATATTATCAATTCTTAGCTGCTTTATAAAGCCTTGGTCTTGATGATATGTGGAACTGTGACTTTTTCCAGACTTCAGTACAGTAATCAGGCAATAGCTGATATATCTTTCTTTGCATTGTATTAACTCAGTTTAGCAAATACCCACTGAAAGATTACAATGAACTAGGTGCTAAAGGGTAAACAAGGATGAATAAAAAGCTTATAGACTAATAGAAGACAAGGCATAAATGAAAGAAGGAGTAAGAAAGAGAAGACCAAACAAAGGATAAGGTAAATTTAGGATTGATAATATTCAAATTCAAGAGAGAGAGGCAAAAAAGTCACATAAATCTGATCCATAAAAGGAAACTATTGAGGGCTGGGGTTGTGGCTCAGTGATAGAGTGCTTTACTAGCATGTGTGAGGCACTGGGTTAAATTCTCAGCACCACATATAAATAAATAAATAAAAATAAAGATCCTCAAAAACTAAAAAATAAAAAAATAAAACTATTGATGTATACTTTACATATAATAAAATACAGTGTTTCATTTTGACAACTGGATACACTCCTGTAACCACTCTAAAAATCAATCAGTCCAAAATGTTACTTTGTTCATATTTGCAGTTAATCCTCCACTTCAGGCAATCACTAATTTGCTTTCTGTCACAATATATTAATTTTGCCTGTTCTAGGACCCCATGTAAAGGGAATCATACATAATGTTCCATTTTGTCTAGTTTTTTTCTCTTAACATTTATGAGATTCATCCATGTTGCTGGGCAGTGTAGTTTTGTTCTTTTTGCTTTTTGCATAGTGGAATTCTGTTGTATGGATGTAACATTGTTTAGCTATCCATCTGCTGATAAATATTTAGGTTGTCTCAAGTTTCTGGCAATTATAAACAGATCAGCACAATAAATGCAGTAAAAAACTTTTTAAAAATTTACCTAAGCTTTTTATTTCCCTTAGGAAAATATTTAGGAATAGGATTGTTGGGTATCAAAAACATTCTCCCAAAGAATTTAAAATCAGCATACTACAGTAATGCAGCCACATCAATGTTTATAGCAGCTCAATTCACAACAGCTAAACTATGGAACCAACCTAAATGCCCTTCAATATATGAATGGATAAAGAAACTGTGGTACATATACACAATGGAGTATCAGCATTAAGAGAGAATAAAATTATGGCATTTGCAGGTAAATGGATGGAGTTAGAGAATATTATGCTAAGTGAAAGGGGTGGGAGGGCATGGGGAGAATGGAGAAACTTGGATTGGGCAAAGAGAGGGAGAGAAGGCGAGTGGCAAGTGGATAGGAAAGATGGTAGAATGAGATGAACTCATTACCCCGGGTACATATATGATTGCACATGTGGCATGACTCTACATCCTCTACAACCAGAGAAATAAAAAGTTGTGTACAATGAATCAAAATGCTTTCTGCTATCATGTACAACTAATTAAAACAAATATTTTTTAAAAATTAAAAAAAATCCCCAAACGATTTTTCTTGATAAGCAGATGCTGATCCATAATGGGGTGTGTGTGTGTGTGTGGGGGGGTAGGTCAGGAATAATGGAGGAACTCTGGACTGGGCAGAAGGGAATGAGAAGAGAGGAGAGGATGTGGGGGTGGGAAGGATGGTGGAATGACAGACATTATTACCCTCTATATATGTATGATTGCACAACTGGTGTGACTCTGCATCATGTACAGCCAGAGGAATGAGATGTTGTGCTTCATTTGTGTACAATGTGTCAAAATGCATTCTGCTGTCATGTGAAACTAATTAGAATTTTTTAAAAAGAAAATCCTTCCTTTACTTTTGTAAGAAACTGGCAAACTATTTTCACAGTTGTTGTGCCATTTTATATTCTTATCAACAGTGCATGAGGGTTCCAGCAGTTTCATAATCTCATCAATGGCTGGAATTTTTAATGTTAATCTTAGAATGGGTGTAAAACAGTAGTGAAATAGGATTTTTTTTGGGGGGGGGATGGTGAATATTGGGAATTGAACCTAGGGCCTTGTACATGAGAACTCTGAAAATGAACTACAGTCCCGGCCCTTTGCATTTTGAGACAGGGTCTTGATAAACTGCCCAGGCTGGATTCAAACTTGAGATTTTCCTGCTTCAGCCTCTTGAATAGCTGGGATTACACACTTCTGCCACCATGCCCAGCTTAAATAGTGATTTTAATGGGCATTTCTCTGGAGATTAATCATGCTGACCATCTTTTCATCTATTTATCTGACATTCTTTTATCTTCTTTCAAAAACTATGTTCAAAATTGCTGACCATTTAAAAAATTGTTTCTCCTTTTTATTGATAGTTTTCTTACTAACTTACAGAAGTTCTTCATAAATTCTGGATACAAGTCTTTTATCAGACAAGTTATTCACAAATATTTTCTCTCAGTTATGACCTGCTTTTTAATTTAAGTATTAACAGCAAAAGTTTAGAATTTTAAACCTGGCACAGTGGCTCATGATTGTATTCCCAGTGACTTAAGAGGTTGAGGCAGGTGGATCACAAACACAAGGCCAGCCTGGGCAACTTAGTGAGACCCTATCTAAAAAGGAAAAATAAAAAGGGATGGGGATGTAGCTTAGGGATAGCACAATTCTACTGCAAGAAAAAAGAAAAAAAAGTTAAGTCTTACATTTTAAGAAAGTTAAATTTGACAATTTTTCCTTTCATAGTTTGTTTTCTGTGCCCAAGGTAATCTCTGTGGCCAAGGTTACAAACATTTTCTGTTTTCTTCTAGAAATTCTTTAGTTTTAGAACTTCATCCAACAAGCTATGGATATCCAGTTGTTCTGGCATCATTTGTTAAATGAAAAGATTATCTGTTCTTCAGTGAACTACTTTAGTAGCTGTGCTAAAAATCAATTGTTTGTCATTTTCTGAAAGTTCCATTATGCTATATGTCTATTGTTATATATATTATCATCTTGATTACTAAAAGTATTGAAATCATATAATATAAGGCTTTCAACTTTTTATTTGTTCTTTTTCAAGATTATTTTGGCTATCTAGGTTCATTAATCTTCTGTATAAATGTTAGAATAAACATGTCAATTTCTCTTAAAAAATTTGGTCTGTATTATGTTGAATCTGTGGATCAGGTGGAAAATTTTTTAGCAATACTGAGACTCCCCATACACAAACACGATATAGTATAGTTCTTTCTTTATTTTGGTCTTCTTTAATTTTTCATGATAATGGCTTTTTCAATTTTTGGCCATACATTTATAATAATACAATTGCTTTTTATTAACTCACCTTGTATCATGCAAATTTGCTAAATTCACTTAGTTTAAGAAAAAATTTTTTGTATGCTCCTGCCAATTTTCTATACACATTTTTTTCTTTAAATATTTATTTTTTAGTTGTAGTTGGACACAATACATCTATTTATTTATTTATTTATATATATATGTGGTGCTGAGGATTGAACCCAGGGCCTCACATGTGCAAGTGCTCTACCACTGAGCCACAACCCCAACGCTATATACATTTTCATATTATCTGTAAACAGTTTTACTTCCTCTTTTCCAATGTATATGCCTTTTGTTTCTTTTTCTTATCTTATTGCATTATATAGGACTGCTACTATAATACTGAATATAAGTGGTGACAACTGATAGTCTTAGAGAAAAAGAATATATCCAGTTTTTCACAATTGAGTAAAAACTGGGTTTGCTGTGAACTTTTCATAGCAAGTTAAAGAAATTTCTCTTTATCTGCTGAATTTTTAATATGAGTGTTGTTGAAATTATCAGATGCCTTTTCTCTATCAATTGAGATTGTTCCAAGGTTTTTCCTCTTGCCTTGTTAATATGGTAAATAAAAGTGATTCATTTTCAAATGTTAAACCAACTCTATTTTCTGGGATTAATCTTACTTGGCTAAGACGTAGTATCCTTTTAAAAATATTTCAGAGTTAAATTTGTTAATATTTTATTAAGAATTTTATACTTGTGTTCACGAGGGATATTGACTTATTCTCTTACAATGTCTTTGCATTTTTTTTACCTCTTAATTTTGATTGCTTTTCATTTGTTCTTTTTAGATACACATGACTGTAGAGTATATTTTGACATATAATACATACATGGAATATATCTTATTCTAGTTAGGATCACATTCTTGTGGTTGTACACAATGCAGAGATTCACTGTGGTGTATTCATATATGAACACTCCAGGAATGTTTTGTCTGATTCATTCCACTGTCTTTCCTATTCCTTTCCTCCTTCCCTTCATTTGCCTCTGTCTAATCCACATTGCATGATTTTGATATTGGGATAAAACTTGCCTCCTAAGAGTTGAGAAATAGGAAACTTTTGTATAGAACTGGTTATTTCTTTCTTAAATATGTCATAGAATTTATCAGTGAAATCATGTAGGCTAGAGCTGGTAGGCCAGGAATTTTACTTCCAGTAGTTTTTTTTTTTTTTTCAAGAGAGAGTGTGAGAGAGAGAGGGAGGGAGGGAGGGGGAGGGAGAGGGAAAGAGAGAGAGAGAGAGAGAGAGAGAGAGAGAGAGAGAGAATTTTAATATTCATTTTTTAGTTTTTTTTTTTTTTGGCGGACACAACATCTTTGTTTGTTTGTGGTGCTGAGGATCGAACCTGGGCCGCACACATGCCAGGTGAGCGCGCTACAGCTTGAGCCACATCCTCAGCCCAACTTCCAGTAGTTTTTAAAACAATAATTCCATCTCTTTAGTAGCTATGGATCCATTCAAATTTTCTATTTATTTTTGGGCCAGTTTTGATAACTTGTGGATTTTAAAGAATTTGGTTCCTTTTTGTTAATAACAAGTGTCTTAAAGTCCTCTTCGACTAATTTCATCTGTCATTTCTAGGTTTATTTCATTTGATCTCTTTTTCTCCTTGTTATGAATCATGTTTTCCTGCTTCTTTAAATATCTAATAATTTTCTGGGGGATGCTAGTCATTGTGAAGTTACACTGTTGAATGATTTTGTTTTCTTACTTTATAACTGCTTGGCTTTGTTTAAATAAAGCAGTTAAGCAACTTCCACATCAGCTGGACCTTTTTAAAAATCATTTGTTTTTTAGTTGTAAGTTGACACAAAACTTTTACTTTTCTTATGTGGTGTTGAGGATTGAACCCAGTGCCTCACGCATGCTTGGCAAGTGGTCTACCTCTGAGCTACAGCCCCAGCCCTCAACTGGAGCTTTTAAAAAGACTTTAAGAGTATATCCAAAGTTGTTGAGAGCCACAGCCAAAGGGGCCCCAGCAAACTTCCAGCTGCCGGCTGATGATTGGCTCACAGTGGCCCCAGCAACATCTAGCTGATTGGCTCCTCTGCGGTGATGTTCATTGGGGTGTTTCCCTGCCCTTCAAGCTGCCAGCTGATGATTGGCTCACAGTGGCCCCAGCAACATCTAACTGATTGGCTCCTCTGCAGTCATGTTCATTGGGCTGTTTCCCTGCCCTTCAGACTGCCAGCTGATGATTGGCTCACAGTGGCCCCAGCAACATCTAGCTGATTGGCTCCTCTGCGGTCATGTTCATTGGGCTGTTTCCCTGCCCTTCAGACTACGGAACTGCTCATTGGGGGACTTCTTTGGCTCCGCCCACGCGACCTAGCCTATCGGCCTCAAGAGCAGGAGGATGGTGGGAGGTGGTGGTTGGTGTGTGAGAGAGGCGTGTGGAAGCCGGTGGTGGCAGTTGGGCTCTGAGGGTTTTTCCTGAGGAGCTGTTTTGTTTGGCGTTTGTAGTTTTAAAAATAAAGTTTGTTTCTTTTGACAAGTGGCTCCTGAATTGTGCCCAGCCAGACTGCGGCACAAAGTAGCCTTTGCTTTAGGGCTAAGTTAGTCCTACTACTAAGATATGGTCTCTGCTAAATGCCTTGGGTGTTCAATACTGTCCCTCCACTCTGGCTTAGAAGAACTTGTGTATGTTCTAGGAACTGGATATTTATACTTAGGTTTTTGCCCAGGTCTGGTGGAGTTTTGCTCCATGTATGCACAGAGAAGCTTATTCAGTACCCTTAGCATTCAAAGTTATCCATATGTGGATATCTGGAGTGATTTCTTTAGCAGTCCCCTCTTCTTCCTGTATTCTGCTCTACAAATTACAGCTTCTCCATTCACTCAGAACTTTGTTTTCTCATTTCAGTGAGATTGCCATGCTCTATTTGGCTTCCCTCTCTTGGCACATGGTCCAGAAACTGGCTAGGCAGAAAGCTGGGTTTATTGTAGGATTCCTCTCATAAATCCTGGTCCTGTACTGCCTGTCATCCAATATCTGAAAAATTTCTAACTGATCTGTATTTAAGCTAAATGAGTAATTTATTTCCATTTCAAATATTGCATATTTCAGCTCTTAAAGTTTCATTTGGCTTAATTTTTAAACATCTTCCATTTCTCTTATTATATTCATCTTTCCTTTTAAATCTATATTTATACTAGCTGTTTTAAAGTCCTTATTTGCTAAATTCAACATATCCTGTCAGAAAAGGAAGTTGAGCTCTAGTTAACTCAATATGGCTGAAAGCAGATGTTTTAGAGAGTATTTTGATAAGTGAAGATGAAGAAAGACATTAGAGAGAGGGGAAGAGTAGGGGGAAGAATAAAAAAGGAAAGGTATAAGCAACATAATGAACAAAGCAATATAATTCAGCAAATAATACAGTTTGGTTGGAATATTATTATTTATAAGAAGCTTATTGCCAAAAACACACATGAGGAATTCATTAATATTAAATCTGTTCTCTGAACTAAGAAACCTTCCATGTCCTTTTTAAAAGTCCTAACTCCCTATAGTGTGAGATCTCCACAGTACAGGAATAGTGCAGCAGGACTCTTCCTAGCAGAGTAGTAATGTTGAAGGCAGAGATGCCAGAAGAGTACTGCTCTGTTAATACTATGCAATGTTCAGGACATTTCACCTCTTCTAAAATAATTTTAAAACCCCAAAGTGAACCCATAACCTTATAGTCTGTTTTATATATTTTCCCCTCTATTTGTGGGGCTACTATGCTGTCTTTATCATACACATTTCCCCACATTCAATTACTACATGATAGTTATGATAAACCATAAACTAGTTATGATAAACATCTTTCAAATTTACATGGTGATTTTGAGCCTATAAAGTGCTTTAAGTATATATTTTATTCTTAGAACAAACTTATATGCTATGGTTACACAAATATTCATTATTCTATGTGTGTGCTTTCCAATACTGAGCAAAAAAAAAAGGGCAATTTGTGCTTTCTGTGAAACACAGTACTAATCTAGTTATTTACCAGTATTTTTGCATTCAATTTTCAAAAGTTCTTAGTCTGCCTACATTTTGGAGTGTTAGAATATCTGAAGATCATGCCTCTGCTGAAAGAGCAGTTACAGATAATTATAGAGCTGGTAATCATTACTTCTTGGACAATGTGACAGACAGTAGGAGCTAGTAAACTGTATTTTTAAAGAACTATCAAATTTATTCATCTAGGCCTACTCATCACAGATAATTCAAATTCATAATCATTAAAACAGAACTGTTTTCTTCTCATTCTTTGAATCTTAAAAAATGTGAAAACAAAAACATTCTAGTTCTCCTCCTTGTATCCTCTATCTCAGTGACTTGCACCAGAGACTGTTTTCCACATAAGAAACCTCATGTCTTCCCTCTCACCTTCCATACAATTACTCACCAAATCCTATAAATTCTGTATCCAGCCTTGTTAATACCATTACTTTAGCCCAGGGACACTTAATTGCTCACAGAGAGTATTAAAATAACTATCTCTGTTATCACAAACTGCTTTCCATTCTACTGTTATTCAATGTATAATGTGAACATATTCCAATTTCTCTCTGGTAGAAGTATTTTCTCCCTCCGTCATTGTCTAAAAGCATTTCACCTGTATCTTCTAGGCCACTGAGCACTTACAAATCTTGTATTTAAGGGCTATAGCAAATATTTTATTTCCCTCTCTATGCCAAATCTCTCTTTAGACCCAGACTACATCTCTTTATCTAATTATCATCACAATATATTGCATACCTTGAAATTAAAAAGAAAAGCAACAACAAAAAAGAAACACATTGATATGTAAACTTGAGTGAATAAGTACTTTTCTGAATTGGCACTTAAGCTAACAGATAATTTAATGAACTATCATCATACAAACATTCAGTAAGACAGTTTTCCACACCTAGGGAAAAAACAGAATTTTTTAGTAAGCAACTCTTAAGAAATAAAAAAGAACCTTTAAAAAAAACCACCATTATTGAATAACAACACTGGCAGACACAGAACTACATAAAAGGTAAGATAATTGCACATTTATAGATAATCATGCCAGTACCTAACCAGTGTTTACAGATTAAAGATCACAAAGACAGAGCTGCCAGATATTTATGTCACATCCTTTCCTGAGCCTACTCCACTTTAGCCGATTTCCCTCTGGGATCTTCTCACTTCTAATAAGCAACTGAACCAGTCACAAATGAAGTTACTATTCCCAACTTCATCAGCAGCATCTGTTATTTCAACGGAAACTTTTGAAATATACACAATGCCACATTCAAATCCCTTGAGGGTTAAGCCACTTCATTCACTTGCATTTTTCTCAAACTGCTCTTTTTAGTTCTGTCTCGGTTTTATTATATTTATATTTTTCATTACAATATTGGGCATAGAACTATTTTAGTTATTAAAATTTTGTGCTGTATTACTGGCACTAGTTTAAATAAAACAAATTTTAATAGAAGAAAAATTTGCAAGGCAGCAATGTTCATCTTATTTTCAATCGTATTAAATTTATCAGAAACAACTTATATTTTAAAAATATGTGTAAAACATAAAATGGGGATTTGGCTTTTCTTTTTTTAGAAGTAGAGGAGGAAGAAAAAAGAGGAAATAAATACAGGTGCTTATTGGCACAAGGTTATAAAGAGCTCCTGCAAAGTTATCAGTCATTTAAAGGGCTTTGTCTGTCCCTAGAGAGAAAGAGAGAGACAGAGAGACACAGACAATTATCTCTCATCCTCCATTCCCTATACCCCAAGGGTTTCATCAATGAATCACATGGTTAAGAAGTCCTTATTTGGAAATTTTAAAAGACTGTTGTATCATACTAAGTAACAAGAACAAAAAGGGGGAAATTATCAACAGAAACTGCCAATACAGTGGGATTGTGGGAGTTGTTTTTTCTTGTTTTAAAGATATCTACTATGGTTATCTGTTTCTGAACTCTGCCCCACCAAAGGCAAAAAAGGAAAATATATCCATTTGAAATAATTGTAAAATGATAAGCACAAACAAAACACATTTAAATCTAATCAAAAGGCTACTTTAAAAAGGTTTCTAGAGAGGATTTAAAAGGTATATAAAATTTGCTATCTGCCGGCTGATAGCTAGCAATCTCACATATAGTCTTTAAATCATCCTTCTATTTCTTTTAATATTTCCTTGTCTCCTTCCTACACCTTTTTCTTTTTCCTCTAAAGTCTGATTCTTTGCTTACTCTTTCCTTGGTGAAACATGTCACTCCAAAATAATTTGCTTTTACTGTCATTTTTTGGTTGGATTTGCTTCAAATATCTTTCCAGATCTTAAATCGAATATGGCCAGGCTCACATTTACAACTGCTCATGGGACGCACTGCAAATATTTATATTAGTTATTACAAGCATAACATATCCAAAGCAAAATTCATCTTTATAACTCACTTGAATGGGCTCAAATACCTTTCCTCTGTTGTTATTAACAGTTCAAAGATATATCACACCTGCTATTCAAACAGCCCACGTCTAACAATTCTACTGTGTGTTCCTTCAACATGTCTTTCCAGGCCAATATTTAGGTGTCCTTCTAGTCATCAGAGTCCATTTATTGCCTCAGGCCTTCGATTGCTGTGGTGTCCCTGCACTTTCAACTTCATTTGATGCATACCAGATAAGTTTCATTATTATCAAAGTAATACATGCATTAAAAAAACACCCTAGTAATGCTAAAATACTATATAAGAAAAAAATTGGCAGTTCTGTCTTCCCCATTCCAACTTGCATTCCCCAAAGTCAACTATTTCCAACTCTTCAGCTATTTCTTTTGGTATCTATCTGCATACTTCTATATAAATGTTCATTTTGCTATTCATGGATTTATCTACTTTTAACACAGACATCAAAATTCTTATTAAGTTTAAGAGGATTTAGTTCTCTTATAACACTCTATATGAATTTTTCTCCCTTCATCCTTTATTCTCAGGTTAAATTAATATGCAATTTATATTATGCCTATATAGCAGAACACTGTTTTCCTTTAAAAAAATCTTTTAGTAGTAGACACAATATCTTTTATTTATTTACTTTTATGTGGTGCTGAGGATCGAACCCAGTGCCTCATGTACACAAAGCAAGCGCTCTACCACTGAGTTAACACCCCAGCCCACTGTGCCCACTGTTTCCCTTCTTATACAACTTTTTGATTTTTCTGAAATAGTTGTTTTATTTACTAGGTCTGAAAGATCTACTTATTATCAAGCCAGCCATTAACACTTCATCATCCTAAGAATAATTTCATCATTACTTATTCATTATTCCCAAGTGTGCTCAAAAAAAAGTGTATACATGCTGAAGACAGTGATATGTGCTGGGCTGATTAGAAGGAAACAGATAATGCAGAAGTTAAAAATTTTTTTGTTCTACAGTGCTAGAGCAAAAAAGAGATACATTTGAAATCTGATACAAATATTTGCAAAATTTATGTGTCTCCAATTCAAGTAAGATAATTGATGATTAATCAGTTGTATTCCAGGATGATGCCTGTTTTAGGTATATTTAATTTCAAAAATAAGAACATATAATTAAAATTTCACATTTGCTATGTTTAAATTTCTAATTTCACTATCACTTTAGTCTGGGTTCAATGGGCACTTTTAATAATTTAAGCCATTTCACAAATAATTTATAGGAGACTAATTAAAGGAGACTACACTTGATATAAACCACATCAGGTACATTTTCAGACATAAATATCATAAAGCATGAAATAACACAGCTACATGTCTTTTATTAAAGCGGGTTATTCTTGTAATTATTGTGTGATGGAAGAACTTTGTTTTGAATGACTTGACTAGGTGAGGATACCTTGTTTCCTTTTTCTACTCAGAACTATTGTTCATTCGTCAGTTCTCAATTTTGAGGCAACTCACCTACAATATCCTCTGAAAAATCAACAGTCTGAGAATTACTTAAAAGGTCAAGTTCATGACTCCATTAAGGTCTAGGTACCTGTCTTTTTCCACTCATGTTCTGATTAATCTAATAATTTGAAAGTATCTTTTGTTACTTTTGTTTGCCATTTTAATTCTCAACTTTGTTCAATGAAAGCTATAAAAGTTTATAAAGATAGAGTCTCCAGACTTCTTTATACAGTCATGAAAAATAATGCAGTATTTCAGGCAACACAATAAGAAAATTGAAGAATGATTACAACAGTGATGCCTCATTTTATTCCTTCATCAGCTTCTAGGCAATTTGATCAATTTTCTGCGGATCCCATCATTTTTCTTATTAGTAGTTTTTTTTTTGAGCACACTTGGGAATAATGAATAAGTAATGATGAAATTATTCTTAGGATGATGAAACAGTAAAATGTTCAAGATATGGCAAAAATAGGGCTGGGGTTGTGACTCAGTGGTAGAGTACTTGCCCAGCATGTGTGAGGCTGGGTTAGATTCTCAGCAGCACATGTAAATAAATGAATAAAATAAAGGTCCATCAACATCTAAAGAATACATGTGAAAAAAAAAGATATGGCAAAAATAAAACATTAGGATCTTATGATGTACCTCAGATATATAAAAGGGCTCAATGGACCCATATAGTTAATTCTGAGATAGATTGAATTTTATTCTATTAGGAAAAGTAATTTTTCCTCTGTTCTTTGAGGATCTCTAAGAAAAAAATAAAATATAGTATCAATTCTTACAAACAGAAATACTCAAAAAAAGAAAAGAAAAAAAACTTAAAATTAAGTGCAATGAACATGAAGGTATACTAATAAATTTAACATCAAGATTATTTCTAATTCTTACCATTCATTTATTCACTCAACATGCATTTACTGAGCTATTACCACATTCCAGGCACTATTCTAGATGCCTGTGATACACCAGGGAACAAAATAAAGACTGCTGCTCTTACAGAATAGGGGTGATAAGCCATCAAGATCAAATGTAATAAGTAAATGAGATATGATAAAGGGTTATAAGTGCTTTAGAAAAAAGAAAGGTAGAATAGGGTAATGGAAATTGAGCATGTTTAGTATGTGTTATAATTTTACATAGGGTATAGAGCATACTTCACTGACATTTAAGCAAAAACTTAAAGGAGATGAGTGAATTGATTATGCATTTTTGGATAAGAATATTCTAGAGAGAACATTCAAAGAAAAGTACTTAAGGCACGAATATTCCTGAGTGTTTAAGGATCAGCAGAATGGACAGTATGGCTAGAATAGAGTGATTTGGGGAGAGGCAAAGTCAAAGATGTAAGGGTATCCATTTATGAAGTGCCTTGTAGCACATTATAAGGATTTTGTCTTTTTCTATTAGTGACATGGGATATCATTAGACTATTGTAAGCAGAGGAATGAAATGATTTGACTTACAATGTGAAGAATCACTCTGCTGAGAATAAAAACTGGTTGGCGAGGGCAAATATGTAAGCAAGGGAGACCCATTAGGAGGCTATGATAGCAATTCAGTCAACAAATACTAATATCTCTGATCAGGGTAGAACACTGGATGTGTCAAGAAATGAAGGCATTTCTGACTGGTAACGTTAACAATGTCTGTTGATGAATTAAAAAAGAATATAAAAGACAAAGACAAAGAAAACCCCCAGACTTTTAACCTAAACAACTGAAAGGATAGAGTTGCAGCAACTAAACACTGCAGAGGAACATGTTGGAAGATGGGATAGGGTTGGAGGCAGGAAGAAGATGAATTAAGGTTTGGACAGGTTTAATTTGCAATTGAACTAAAATTATTTAAATGAAGACAGGGAAGAGGTTAGTGAATATATGAGTCTTAAGTTTAAGAGAAAGATCTGAACTGGAAATATTTTTTAAAAACCCTGCCATTTATGGAATGGAGATAATATTTAGAATAGGATGGGTAAGATTATCAAGGGACTAAATAAGTACAGAGAAAGAGGAGAAAGAACTTAGGAGTAATCAGTGACATAGGGAAGGACTCATCCAGACGATTGAAAGCAATATATCAAAGAAGTGCTATCAATTGTGGTAAATGCCACTGATAGGTCAGATAAAATAGTCTGAAAATTGTTCCTTAGGTCTATTAGCAAAGTTACTAGTGATGCAGGTAAAAGAAGTTTAGACGGAATGATGATACAAAAACCTGATTGAACTAAACAGAGAATTGAAAGACAGAATTTAGGAATAATTGATAGACAACTGTCTGAAGAGTCTGACCACAAAAGAAACATTTGTCAACTACAAACTGGTACCAGATCACCTTAAAACTTCTACCATCAAACACAGCACCAGATGATTCAGTTTGTGGGGTAGAATTTATAAATCACTTGGACAGTAAGCCACATAAGCCACTCAAATTTCAATTTAGCTCAGGAAATAATTACAAAACAAAAATATTTGCCAATGTACCTACAATAATTATTACTCACTTTAAGACTGCTAAAAGCAAGCAAGAAGGTATGAGGGATTCAAAATTATTATATGAAACTTTGTGTTCAAATAAAAATAATTTTTAAAAACTCATTTAAACATACAACACTTCAAAGAAAGTATCATAATATATAAAGAATGTTCCTTTTGAAATCTCCACTAACAGACATTTCCACAGAAAGGAAATAAAGATGAGAAATAAAAGATGAAAAAGGCCAAGCATAGTGGTACATGTCTTTAATTCCTGCAAAGCGACTAGGAAGGCTGAGGCAGGATCCCAAGTTCAAGGCCAGATTAGGAAATTTAGTGAGTCCTGTCTCAAAATAAAATCTGAAAAAATGCCTGGGGATGTAGTTTCTCTAACATGCATAGCCTTTGGGTTCAGTCCCCAATTACCTTCTGTCCCCTAACAGACACCCAAGAAAAAAGAAAAACCAAAAAAAAGAGAGAGAGAGAGAGAGAGAGAGAGAGAGAGAGAGAGAAAGAGAGAGAACATAAAAACAGCTAAAATGTTGGTTTTCATCTCTACAATATTGCCATTTTATCATGTAGCACATACAACAATTTGAGTTTCAAACTGTACTTTTCCTTTTTTAACACAGGACTATATTCTGATTCAGATATGAACGATGGTATCTGAGGAGCAAAACTGATCATTTATTTAGAGACAATCTTGACTAAAGTTTTATAAAAATAATGCTCCACCTTTCTATTTGTGGTTAACTCATGTAATTCCACCAGGCTGTAAAGAGGAAGGAATAGTTCTATCACATTCTTCATTGTACCTTTGTCACTTTGCATGATGTCTGGCACATAGTAGATGCTCAATAAATATTTGATGAATGAATTTTGAAGAACCAAGTGATTTTCCAAAAAAGTTGTCAATTATTTTTATTATCTTTAAAGATCAATTGGTACCTGTAATCTCAGGAATTTGGGAGGCTGGGTAAGAAGATCCAGGTCTGAATAAGTCACAAGTCTTAGCAACTTAGTGAAAACTTGTCATCAAAAAGGGGGTGGGGGATAAGGATGCAGCTCAGTGATAGAGTGCCCCTGGATTCAATCCCACTACCCTCCTCCCCAACACACAAAGGTATCTATCCACAGTATTATAAACGCTTATTTCTATTTGCATAGCAGCAACAAGTAAATATTTGGCTACTTTAAAGCTTGCTTAGGGTAAAATCAGGGTAAATATAATTTTGATTTTTGAACAATATTATCCAAAAAGAATGATGGGACCCTTTTATAGGCCTTGTGGAAATATTTAGACAAATCCATTCCCCCAAACAATTCTTCTAATATACAGTGCTAAACCCTATGTGCAATAGGACCAATACAGAAATAAGGAGAAAAGGACAAAGGACAGAAAAAAAGGAGACAAGAAAGTCAGAAAATAGCAGAAGAAAATGAGAGAAATTATTTTAAAAATATAAACTCAGAATAAAAAGAGGCAAGGTTATTGTGCAAGGAAACACTAAGCATGAATTGAGACCTAACTTCCAAAACACACTATATGTACTAAACATTTCATCTCTCTAGACTTCCATTTCTTATTTATGAGCATGAATCTAGTTTTCATATGATCTTTAAAATGAATTTCTATATTTTGCCCACAGGAACTCAAAAGGTACCTGCTTCTTCAAAGTTCCCAAAACAAAATCACTCACTCAATATCCAGACCATTCTTTTAATTCAAATGTCTTTCAAAATCTCCTTAAGTTTCCAGACAACTAGAAGAACACACTTAAGAAACCTGATAACACACATTTAAAATAATAAAGGAAAAAAAGTTTAAAATTAAATCTTATACATAGAAATATGTGTGAAATATTTGTTAGAAATGTAAACAGTTCATGCCCCCTGGGAATACACATTAACCTCCACCTCAGAAAGACTGGGACTATTTATAATCCCCATGCAGTATGCACTATTGAGGCCTACCAGGCAGGGTTTAAAGCTGGATTTTTCAACAGGCTCACAAGTCCTGAGGTTAAATACATATGAATTAAGGATGTTTAATCCAACTCAAGATACCATCTTTTCATATTTAAAGCAGCTTCCCTTAAACAGGAAAAATACAAAATACATGAGCTGTTTCTGACAGTAAAGCTTCTGCAGAGGTTATATGGTGTCCATATTTAAAAAAAAAAACATTTAAACTCATACTGTGTTTACTCTCATTTCTAAAACATTTAATATGTCCTGTTAAAACTAGAATACTTTCATGGATCAGAAAGCTGTATCAACCATCCAAACAAAAAACCCCTCTTTGTCATACATTTTTAAAAAACTTAACAGCTCTACTTAAATATAATTAGGATTTGCTACATAAAATGCAAAAAAGGTCTAGTTTTTTTTTTTTTGGTGTTTGTATAAACACACATAAATATGTATATACAAAGAGAAATAAAACAGTTAAACAGTTTCTACCTGTTTTTGTGTATTCCCTTTCAGATATTGTTCCCCTAGAGTCTTGGCCTCTGTTGCTGTCTAACTTGAATTCACAAAACTCAATGGCTCATGGTTTTCAAAGCTTAAGGCAACGTTTGCAGAACAAAGTCGCTTTCTCTCTCTCTCTTTTTTTTGGTGGGTACAAGTATGGGGACCACAGGAACAGTTAAATTCATGGCATGGCTGGTCTACCACACAGTCGGGGGAATTCTTTAAATAGAGCCTGTCACTCTCTTGGCCCATCAATGGGATTTCCTTCTCGAACTGCTGATTCGTTCAGGTACACAACAGAGGAAATTTCAGTTAACCTTTGTTTCACCCCAGGGAAAAATCTGTCTGAAAGTATAAAATGAATAGATTAAAAAAAAAAATAAGCAGCTCAGCCACAGGGCCATTCTCTTAGCGTTCACTGCAGCTTAAGTTAAACAGTAAAAAGGGACAGTGGAATGTTTCATTCCCAATAGAAAATTCAAGCACAATATGGAACTTGTGGTCAGAGTTTATTTTGATGTCTAAACCAAACCAATTGTCTATTCTTTCTAATAAACTTGAAAATTCATCCATCTTCTGATAATTTTCTAAGTCATAATTGTTTTTCTCTTATATCACCAGTACCACTAATAATCTAATTAGTGTCTACAATCATATTGCATCCTCATTCTTCTTACCAAACCAAAAAAAAGTGAATTTACTACTTGAATTTAATGATATACTTTTATTTTCAAATAAAAGTATATCATTAAATTCAACTATATTAGTTCTGTTAAACTGTCCTCTATTATTCTTTTCAAAATAAAAATCCAAGTGAGGATGGACAAACGGAAGAACCCAGTTTTCCACCTTAAAGTTCTATTTTCAAACATTGGGGATATTTAAAGAGGTTATAGTTAGATTTAGACATGCGGAATATTGGGATGAGGAGTGAACACAAAGAAAACTTACTTTAAAAATTTTCCCTGAAACTAAGGTAATTTAGATTATATACCTTTTTTGGAATCATGAATATAAATTTTAGGATAGGGTGGATACAACATTGGTTAACTATCTTTACTTCTCCCAAATTATTTCTGAACCCAGTGAAACAAAATACTTACTGTGCCATCAATATCTTTTACACATATTAACATATAATTATTATATATTGACTGTAAGCAAGTAGAGTACCTCTTTAAATCAAAAGCAAGATACTTCTGCCTCTAGAATCAATGCTATTTCTTAACAGAAAAAAATAATCAAAGGCACTTTTGCCTAAATTTTTTGGTCAACATTGAAAATAAATCTTGTTTTTTTGTTTTCAGTTGACATGTATTGTACATATTTAGGGGGTGCAATGTGGTAACTTGATAAATGTATATAATGTGTATGATCAAATACGATAATTAGCATCCTTTGTGTTGGGAACCTCTGAACTCTCTTATAGTTATATTGAGATATGTACTAAATTGTAAAATTGTCACCTTACTGTTACAGAACACTAGAACTTACTTCTCTCATCCTCCTGTATTTTGGTACCCGTTTTCTAACTTCTATCCTTCTCAGCTTCTACAGAATACTATTCTGCTTTCTACTTCTATGAGATCAACTTTTTAGCTTCAATGTGAGTGAGAATGTGTAGTCTTTTTCTTTGCTTGGCTTATTTCACTTAATATAATGTCCTGCAATCCCATCCATGTTGTTGCAAATGACAGGAATTTTTTTTAAAGGCTGGAAAATAGTCCATTGTGTATATATATCATTTTCTGTATCCATTCATTTATCAATGGATACCTCAGCTGATAACCTTGGCTACTGTGAATGGTACTGCAATAAACATAAGAGCACAGGGATCTTTTAAAAGATTATTTATTTTAATTAAGTATATATGACAGCAGAATGCATTTTGATTCACTGTACACAACTGCAGTTCAACTTTTCATTTCTCTGGTTGTAGATGTAGTGTTGCACCATATGTGCAGTCATACCTGGACCTAGGGTAATAATGTCCATCTCATTCCACCATCTTTCCTGCCCCCATATCTCTTCCCCTACCTTCTCTCCCTCCCCTTTGCCCAAAGTTCAGGGATAGACTTTATTTCCTTGGATATATGTCCAGTAGTGGAACTGCTGGGTCTTATGTTGAGTTTTTTTTTTTTTTTTTTAGTTATAGATGGACACAAAGGTGCTAAGCATGGAACCCAGTGCCTCACGCATGCCAGGCAAGCACTGAACCACTCAGCTAGAACCTCAACTCCTGAGTTCTTTGTTTTTTGCGGAATCTTTACACTGCTTTCCATAATGGCTATGCTAAAATATATTCCAACCAACAGTATATAAGAGTTCCCCTTTCCCCACATCCTCATCAGCATTTTTAATTTCTTTCTCTCTCTCTCTCTCTCTCTCTCTCTCTCTCTCTGTCATTCTAGTATGGGCAAGGATTTTTTGAAGATGATCCTAAAAGCAACAAATGCAATAGTTGACAAGTGGGAGTATATCAAACTAAGAAGTTTCTGCAAAGCAAAGGAAATGGTCAACAGAGTAAAGAGAACTAGCAAAATGGAAAAATATATTTACAAATTATTCATCTGACAAAGGATAAGTACCCAGAATACATAAGGAACTCAAAATACAGTAGCAAAATAAATAAATAAATAATCTGATTTAAAAAATGGGTCAATGACCTGAACAGATATTTCTCAGAAGATAAACTAAGGGTTAAGAAGTATATGAAAAAATGTTTAACATCACCAATCATCAGGGAAATCCAAATCAAAACCACAATGAAGATACCATCTCACCCCAGTTTACAATAGCTATCATCAAAAAGCCAACTTTTTTTTTTTCTCCATTTTTTCTTAGTGCTGGCTATGGAATCCAGCTCCTTTTACATGCTAGGAAAGTGTTCTACCACTGAGCTACACCTGAGCCCTGAAAAAAAAGCCAACTTTTTACCCCCCGCCTTTTTGATGGACAAATACAGAAAAAATAATGCTTACTAATACCATTTTAAGTGTACAGTTCAGAAGTATTTAGAATTTTCATAATGTTGTGTAACTATCAACACCATCCTTCTCCAGAACAAAACACCATACCTATTAAATAATATTTTGCCAACTCTTGGTGCATAAATTGGAAATAATGTTCCTGTTCTACTGAAAAGGCCTCAAAGTCCAGAGAGTGCAGCTAATGACTGCAGTAACACACTTTATTCTAAATAGACACTTATGGCACAAAGACTTGAAAGTTGGAAGGAAACTGGGATTCTAGGGCCTGAAGAACTATATGTTGGAATATAAACAAAATGGATATCCTTATTAAAATGCAAAACTTCAAATGCAAAATATTTAGGAAATTTTAGGAATATTTAGCTTACTTGCATATTTTAATAACCACAACATGCAATTAAGTTTTGATTTGGCTCTTTTATGATAAAGAATTCTTTGGGCATCTTTAACCTAGGAAATGAAACCTGAAAGTTAATTAGGTTGGCTCCAGGGACTGATAGGGAAGCCATTATTCAATATGTACATGCTGAAGCTAGTGTTTCTTAGTCAAACCTAAACATTTCCTTCCATTAACAACTGCAAGTAATGATACTTTGGTATCAAATCCAAGATAAAGATCAAACATTCCTGGGGTAGGAGGAAAAGGAGTTAGACGAAACAGAGGCAGAAGTAATGATGGACATGGAGGATGGTGGTGTGCAGAAAAAATTCAGTAAAAGAAACACCCTGAAGGGCTGATGAGAAATATTCTACAAAGATCATGAATGCTTATGCCAAGTCCTTAGCTGAAATTATGAATATGAAACACTGACCACTCTCCAAATGAGGAAGATCTAATTTAACAAGATTATAAATAAAATGCCACATAACTCCATACTTTCTTCTGAATACAGAATGAGAAGAGAAAAAGGGGGAAAACTTATATAAAATAGAGAAAAAGGAATTTCACCTCTAGTTTCTTCTTTTCTATCTATATAATTATTGTAGAGAGGCACAATATCTTTACTATTTTTTTTTTAATGTGGTGCTAAGGATCAAACCCAGGGCCTCACACGTGCGAGGCAAATACTCTACCATTGAGCTACAACCCCAGCCCACCAAGCATCTTCTTTTTTAATTATAAATGATGAAAAAAAGACTAGTTAATCAAGTGGCAATGAAATAAAACTAGAACATAATAAATTCTACTGATTATTTATCTCTCTGCAATTTTTAATTTTTAGTATTTGTTTTAGGAGTTGTAATATATCTTTCCCTTTTAAATCTTTATCTGGCATTGATTCTTTTTTTTTAAATTTTTTTATAATTTTTTTTTTTTTTTTTTAGTTTTCGGCAGACACAACATCTTTGTATGTGGTGCTGAGGATCGAACCGGGACACGCATGCCAGGAGAGCGCGCTACCGCTTGAGCCACATCCCCAGCCCTGGCATTGATTCTTGATGCATATTTCTGCTGAATGTAGAATTTTGTGTTGAAAATTCTCGTTCAAATCTCCCCCAGTGTCCTCCCTTTCTCCAAACACTTTAAAGATGTTCTATTGTATTTGGCCTCCATTGTATCTAATAAGTCAAATGTAATTTTTATTGTTTTTCATTTCTCTTGCTATTTTTTGTTTTAATCAATTTGACTATTAATCTCTTGAATATGTACAATCATATCTTTCATCAAACAGGGAATTCTATTTCATTATCTCTTTGAACACATTTTCTGCCCCATGTTTTTCAACTCTTCCTCTGAAACTCCAATGATACATATTATATCTTTTAATATTGTTCAGTGGGGTTATTATTAAGGCTCTTCTCCTTTAAATTGAAATCTGTAATATTTTTCTGTTTCTTATATTGGATAATTTTGATCTTTAAGTTTACTGATATTTTAAATCTGTTATTAAGTGCATCCAGTGAATTTTTATTACAAATATTTTTTAGCTTTAGAACTTCCATTGAGTTTTTATATTCTCACTTCTTCACTGAGTTTCACATTTATTTGATGGTATGCAGAAATTACACGTTTGGAGCAAAGTTATAATCTTGTTTTTAAAATCCTTGTTGATCAATTCCAACATTTTGGTCACCACAGAGTCAATGTCCATACATATATATGTGTGTATACACACACACACACACACTCCAGCCCTGTCTTTTCTTGAGTATACCTCAAATATCATTTTTTTTTAGTTGTAGTTGGACACAATCTTTATGTTATTTATTTATTTTTATGTGGTGCTGAGGATCAAACCCAGGTCCTCGCATGCACTAGGAGAGTGCTCTACCCCTGAGCCACAGCCCCAGCCCCATCCTTTTTTTTTTCATGTCTGATAACTTCGGATTGTATCCTAGACCTCATGAATGAGACTTTGTGAGAATCAGGGATTCTGTTATGTTCCCCTGAAGAGTACTGATGTTTTTATTCAAGAATCAATGATATGGCAAACATTTATATGTAGAATTTGGGTTCTCTCTTTGTGAATCCCCTTGCATTTTCAAGCTTAATTAGTAGCTGTTTTCTGATTCTCAAAGTCAGCAAAACAGGCAATGTATTTCTCAGTTCTGGCACCTCAGTGCTACAACAATTAATGATTACCCTCAGGCAAAAAGCCATAAAAACAGAAAATTCATTCAACACTGTTTTCTTTATTTTAAGTGTTCAGATTTATTTATTCAGTTTCTGTCTCTTTTGGTTGGTCCCCATTGCCTTTAAATTTTAAGTATTCAAATATGCTTGGGGTGATCTATGTGTATTTAAATACTTATATATTTATGTATTAAACACTCATAGTATAATGCTTTAACCACAGTACAATTACCCGTAGGAGGGTTGGTCTGCTATAAGCAAATCTGCCATTACCAAAAGTAGAACTCTAGAATTTGGCATAGTTACAAAATCTTCCATTCTTCTTATCTCCATTCAGGCAAGGACTAAATTTATAATATTTACTACTTTGTCCCTAGCATAGGGCATGGTAAAGAGGTATTACTGCTGGACAAATGAAAGATTAAACAGGGAAAAATCATCAATAAATACCAGAAGTTTCAAGAAGTTGGGAAAGGTAGTTTGGGCTTGAGTGATTAGCAATTTCTCTTTATTTATGAAACTTTGCTTTCTTCTTCAAGAAGAGATGTATCTTTAGTTCAAAATATGATGCTAATGTATCATAGGGTTTAGATTATTTTGAACTACGACTTCTCATTTTCTGGATAAGATACTCAAGTTGTGAGTTTTATTATTCAAGGATTCCATTTTGAGTGTAAATTCTTTTCATCAGAGAAATTGTTATATTTTAGTTCTCTGGGCAAATTAATTATGGTTTACTATTTTAGGCTATCTTGTAAATTCCTAGGATAATTATGTGAGATTCTAATTTCCAAAACATTCATTTGCAAATAGCTCATGAATACTACCAAATTTCCCAAAAGACAATATGAAAATGAGCACCCTAAATGATGGGGAAGGCAATTAACATCTATAGAGGGACTGGTAGGTGAATAGCTCTATAAGAAGTGCTTTATCTTATTTAATCTCAATTACTCTATGACATGAATATTATTACCACCTATTTACAAATAAGTAAATGGAAGCTCAAAGCTGGTCAAGGTCACATAGTAGGTAAGTGTAGAGCATAAATTCAAATTTGATAATTTTTTATTAATATTTATTTTTTAGTTGTAGTTGGACAGAATACCTTTATTTTATTTATTTTATGTGGTGATTAGGAACGAACCCAAGGCCTTGCACGTGCTAGGTGAGTGCTCTACCGCTGAGCCAGAACCCCATTCCCTTGATAATTTTTGACTACACTAAAATTAAGTACTTCTGTTCTTAAATGAATAAAACAAAATGGCATTTAAAGAGCAAAAAAGCAACCACAGAGTAGGAAGAGATATCTGCCCAATATAGAATATGTAATTAATTCCTACAAATTAAGATAATTAAGTGGGTCCTTAATAATGAGGATACTGAAGTAACCAATAAACATATGAAAGGTACTCGATGTCATTTAGTCACCTGATAAATGCATATAAAAGTCACAATAAAATATTACCATCCACCTAGCAAAATAGATGGAATTTAAGAACACTAAACATATTGGCAAGATGTGAACCATGGGAGCTCTCATACATGTTGGTTATTATATAAATTAGCAAAACCACTTTGGAAAAGGAATATGCTATTATATACTAAAGTGGAGAATAAGCATATCATAAAACAAAGTAATTCTACTGTCAGGTAGAAACACAAAACATACATGTTAAGTGAAACACTGTTAGCCATACAAAATGTCCATTTATAGAAGAATGGATAAACTCTGGTATAGTTATACAATGAAATATGCTACATTCAAAGAAACAAAAGCAAAGATACAAAAAGTTACAGAGTATTGTATAAAACGATAGACACATGCATCAATGGTAACACTATACAGAGAACCAAATAATAATAATAATAATAATAATAATAATAATAATAATGATGATATCAAAGTCAGGATAAAGGCTATCTTTTGGGAGAAGAAGGTCAGACCAGGGTGGAACACACTGAGTGCTTCAATGTGTTGGTAACATTCTATATGTTGACTAGGTGATTACCTTAGATGTTTACTATATAACCATTTGTTATAGAAGTTAAATTTGAGAACATGTTAGACAGACTTGCTCAGTCAGTTATTAATAATTAGCAAAAGTTCTAATAATTAAGATATTATGGTCCATGTGCATAAACTGACATGTAGTCCAAAGAAAGACATGCATTTGGGACTAGGGTTGTAGCTCAGTGGTAGAGCGCTTGCCCAGCACGTGTGAAGCACTAGGTTCAATCCTCAGCACTACAAAAATAAATAATTAAATAAAGTTTTAAAAATTAAAAAAAAAGACACGCATTCATAAACTTGATATATGATAGAGGGGCCACTGTAGAATAAAAGGAACAAATATATTATTCAATAAATGGTGCTCAACCTCTCATCACATGCCCGCCCCCAAAAGAAAATCCAAATGAATTAAACTCTTATATATGAATTACAAAATATTAAAAAATTATACAAGGAAACATAAAATATACTTTTAAAACTCAGATATGGGAAGAATTTTTTTAAAGATATAGACCATAAAGGGGAAGACTGACAACTGCAAGATGTAAAAAGTTTAAGATACAATCTTAAACTTTTATATATCAAGGTACCATTAAGAAATTGTAATTGACAACTGTACTGTGGTTATATGAGAGAATATCTTAATTCTTTGGAAATACACATTAAAGCATTTAGAGGTAAGATACAATATATAATATATATAAAACACCCTCAAATAGTTCAAAATTTTGAAGATACAAATACACACATACTTATCTATATATGTCCATAGAAAAAAGTGAGAAAGCGCACAAGAGATTAATAAAGCAAATGGAGGGGCTGAGGATGTGGCTCAAGCGGTAACACGCTCGCTTGGCATGCGTGGGGTGCTGGGTTTGATCCTTAGCACCACATAAAAATAAAATAAAGATGTTGTGTTCACCGAAAATTAAATATTAAAAAATTCTCTCTCTCTCTCTCTCTCTCAAAAAAAAAAAAATAAATAAAGCAAATGGAGCAAAATGTAAATAATAAATGACTGTGGATAAAGGGTATACAGGTCTTTCTTGTACTATTGTTATTTTTGCAAATTTTAAAAAACTGAAATTATTTCAAAATAGAAACTATTTGGGTTATTTTTTAAAAGTATTTTCATATATATACTTTGAGTTGTTGATGGAGCTTTATTTTATTCATTTATTTATATGCGGTGTTGAGAATCGAACCCAGTGCCTCACAATGCTGGGCAAATGCTTTACCACTGAGCCCCAACCCCAGCCCTGTTTGGGTTATTTTTAAAGTAATCATTAATAAATTTTAAAAGACAAGTCTCAGATCGGGAGGAAATACTGGTAATGCATATAACCAAAAAAGCATTCAGAACGTGTAAAACAATTCTAACACACATTTTTTAAAAAGACAATACATAGGGAAAATGGGTAAAAGATTTGAACTGGCAATTAATGGAAAAAGATTCAAGAATCATTCAAGATTCAATAAATATTTGAAATGATATTCAGCCTCACTAATAGAGAAACAGAAGAATAAACAATGAGATAAGGCTGCAAAACAAAATCTTGACAATATTAAATATTGATCAGGAAGCAGAAAAACAGGAACTCAAATAACACATTCTACAGGATACTAAAATCTAGTTATGTTGAAGATTACACTATGACTCTGTAATGCTACTCCTAGCTATGTACTGTAGATGTTAAGAGTTAATCAATTTTCCTTTTTTGGGAGGCAGGGTTACAGGGGATTGAACTCAGGGGTACTTGACCACTGAGCCACATCCCCAGCCCTATTTTGTATTTTATTTAGAAATGGGATCTCACTGAGTTGCTTAGTGATTCACCATTTCTGAAGCTGGCTTTGAACTCACAATTCTCCAGCCTCAGAATCCCCAGCCACTGGCAAGCGTCACCATGCCCTGCTCAACAAACTTTCTTAAAGGGTCAGGTAGTGAACATTTTAGACTTGGATGCCATGAAGTCTCTTTGACAACTACTCAATTCTGCTACTATAGGTAGTCATTGTCTGCAATACACAAATGGGCATGGCTGTTCTGTTAAAATTTTCTTTACAAAACCAGGTGCAATTGCCAGTGAGCCACAGTTTACCAGTTTCTGCACTAGAGAAATACCTCATATCTGTGCACCAATGGGCATGTACAAGAATATCCATCATAGCTTTGTTTATAACTCCAAAGAACTTCCAACAATCTAACAGTTTATCAGAGAATGAATACATTGGTAGTAGGGTTATAAAATATAATACAATTGGATATTGCTTAAAAATGGGGACATGTTCTTAGAAACATATCATCAGGCAATTCCATTGTTGTGAGAACATTGTAGAATACATGTATACAAATGCAGTTTATATAGGTCACTTACTTGATAGGGCTTCCTGATGTAATCTTAAGATGACTGAGGCTGTGCCTGGCATAATGTATCATAGTGTTTTACAATAAACTGATACTGAATCTAGGGCCTTGTGCATGCTAAGCTTGTACTCTGCCATTAAATTATGCCCCCAGCCCCTAAGCTTTTATTTATTTATTTATTTACTTTTTAATTTATTTTTGTTAAAGAATTAGGAGTGTACTCTAAAATATAAAAAGTATATTACATATGTAAACCAGTAATTAGCTGTTTATTGCATTTATTGTGCATAACTACATGTGGTACTTTTATACAACTAGCAGTTTAATGGGTTTGTTTACACCAGCATTATCACAAATACAGTAAGAAACATGAGTCACTACAACAGCTACTGTAGTAAATTAATATTCAAGTCTCTGAATCTATGGGCTCCCTGCTTCCGTATTTCTTCCCTTCAGAGTCCACTCTCTCCTTCTCCTTGCAATGTGTTAAAGAAACAAGGTAATATTCTGGAGAGTTTCCTATATTCTGAATTTTCCTCATTGTATTTTTATAGTCTATTTCTTGTATTTCCTGTAACTAGTGGTTGAATCTAAATGTTTGAGTACATTTAGATTTGATTTAGAAAAATTAGAAATAATATGTTGTGTTCCTCTCTAAAGAGGCAGAATGTCTGGTTGTCTCTTTTTGTCAAATTAGCAGTCATTGCCGGGCATAGAGACACATGCCTGTAATCCCAGCGGCCCTGTAGGCTGAGGCAAGAGGATTGTAAGTTCAAGACCAGCCTCAGCAAATTAGTGAGACCCTGAGCAACTTAGTGAGTCCCTGTCTCAAAGTAAAAAATAAAAAGGGCTGAGGATGTGGCTCAGTGATAAAGTACCCCCGGGCTCAATCTCCAGTCAAAAATAAAAACAAAAATAAAAACAAATTAGCAGCCACTGATAATTCTTTAAATCCATCAGTTCGTTAGGAGTTGCAAAATGTTGGTGTGTAAACTTCCTTTGTCGTTTGCTAGCCCAATTTTTCTTTGAGGGGGAAATTTCCCACTTTGAGGTAACCAAATGTCTGCCCTTTAGGTACCCAGAAGTTCATTTCATACCACTAATATTATAGCTAAAAACTTCTTTTTAGAATTCAAATCATACAGTCATTTAGAAAGAGTTATTTCTGTTTCTTCAAAACCAAAAGAAATTAAATCACTGGCTCTTTTTTCTTTTTTTGATTATTAGGAACTACTTACTTTCAATGATAATTTCTTTAGAAAGGAGGCGTGGCAAATAAAGTTCTTACATAAAATTTCTTAGGAGGTGTTTTCAAGGCTGAGATTTTATATGTATGCTGTTTATCTAAATATTTCTTAATAAAAATGAGAATTTAACCATTCTGATAATAAAGAGACATTAAGTGTTAGGTTATCTCAAGGCCCAATCCAAAACCAGCTATTCCATACCAGTACTGTTCAACAGAAATACATGCAATCGTAAATGTGAGATTGGTCATTTACAATGTTCTAGTAGCCCTATGAAATGAGTTAAAACTACCCAAAGTTTTAACAGTATACTGAGAACAACATAACTAAAATATAATTTCAATATATAATCAACATAAAATATTAATGACACTTATAATCTTTTCTCACACTGTCTTTTAGATTGTAGCACATCTCAATTCAGACCAGATACATTCCTTGTGCTCAATGACCACATGTAGCCATGATCCTAGACAACAAAGCTCTACATTCTCCCTTGATAATTGAATATCTAAACGAGACTGCTTATCTGTACATATGATACACAGAAAAACCTCTACTGACGTGACCACTCTGATACATCCAACTGTCTAGGTTCCTCAAACTCAACATTTTCATAGCTGAGTCCATCTTCCTAAAACTGGTTCCCTCAGTGTCTCCTTAGTATATGATAACATACATGGAAAAATCTAGGAGCTATTTTTGTCTTACTCTCCCCTTCATCTGCTGTATAAAATCCTTTACAAACTCCTATTAATTTGACTTTCAAAAATTATAATGAATTCCTTTCTTTTCCTTTACTACTACCTCACTGTCCTATGATAACAACACATCATTCCTGGAACTGTTTTGATAACCTCTAATGGTCCTTCTGCATCTACTATAAGTCCTCTGACCATTCGCCACACTGGAACTTAGTGAATATTTTTCAAACTGTAAATCTGATACTACAACCACTGCTTTACGTACTTTACTAGTTTCTAAATGCTTTATAAATAAAGATCAAAACCTTAACATGGCCCAAAATGTCTGAAATTTCTGACCTTTACTTGCTTTTCTAGCCTCATCGTATACCATGCACTCTCTTATATTCTACCTGCAAGCTACATTGGTCAGGACAGCAAGCAAGTCATTGTCCCTCCCATCAGAGGACTCATTTCCATGGTTCAACCATTTTCAAAATGCTGTTCATCTCACCATTTCAACTAGTCAATTCTCATTCACCTTTTGTGTTTTGGCTTAAATATTACCCATGAAAGAACCCTATTCTTAACTGAATGTCAGAATTGACAATCATATAGATTCATGGTTAAAACAATAGGATCAGCTTTGGAAATACTAGAAATTCTTCCTTTTTTGGAGCGGGGCAGTACTGCGGATTAAACCCAGAGCCTCACAAATGCTAGGCAAGTGCTGTATCATTGAGCAAAACCTCCAATCTTCCCCTTTATAAGATTTTGTTTGCAACAAAGGGTCTTAAGTTGCCCAGGCTAGCCGTGAACTTGCGAGTCTTCTGCCTTAGCCTCCTGAGTAGCTGGGATTACAGGTGTGTACCAAGATGCTCAGCTCTGCTGATTATTTAAGTGAGTAGTAAAGGACTCAAGAGGCTTCTGAAATTTACCACATTCTGTTTCTTTGCAAATAGACACCTCATAGATCTGGAACCTCTGCATACGGCATATTGGCCAGGTAGAGAAACAGTGAGAGAAATCTCATTCCAACAGTAGTTTGTTCGTTTTGAGATGAGGGAACAGAGATCTCAAGGGCGTTCCTAAAAAGTTTACACAGAGTTTGCTATATATTAGACTCTGTGCTAAGTACTGTGGGGAACAAAAAGTCTAAAACATGATTCCTGCTTCAAGGAACTATCAAGTTAGGCAACAAAGTAACAAATACAAAAGAATAAAGACAAAAGCAGTACATAAAAAATTTAGATGAATGTTAGTATAAAAAATGCTAACAAGGGTTGGAGTTGAAGTTCAATGGTAGAGCAACTGCCTAGCATGTATGAGGCCCTGGGTTTGATACCCAGCATGGAGGAAAAAAAAAAAAAGAAAAAAGAAATAACAGGGTTCAGAAAAGGAAAAACTTGAGTCAATATAATCAGAAAGGTAATCTCCATCTTTAAGAGTTAGGTTTATTCTAGGGCTGTGTACATCATTTTGAGGTAAGTTGGGAAGATTGATGCAATGTTCATGATGACCCTGTGATCTATCTCCCAAAAGCCTTTCGAAACTAGGTCTGAATGGTATTATGATTTGGATCTGGAAGGTTCCCTAAAGGCTCATGTGTTGAAGGCTTGGGAAATGATTGGATCACAGGGGTTCTAACCACATCAGTGCATTAATCTGCTGATAAATTTATAATTTGGAGGCAATATTGAGAGTGGCTATAGTAAATGTAGGAGGCAGAAGAAGTGGGTTATTTGGGGACATGCCCTGAAAGGATATATCTTATTCTTGCCCTGTCTCTTGTTCTCTCTCTGCTTCCCTGCCACCATGAGGTGAGTGACATTGTTCTATTATGCTCTTTCACCAGGACATGGCCTTACCACAAGCCGATGGTGATGGTGTCAAGTGACTGTGGACTGAAACCTCTGAAACAGAGAGCAAAAAAAAAAAAAAAATCCAAAAAACTTTCCTTCTTTAAGTTGTTTTTCCCAATTATTTTGTCATAGTGACGGAAGCTAACACAAAGAGGTAAATTAAATGTACAGACAGATCCCATGAACTGTCTTCTGAGTAGAATACCTCTACCTCTCAGTAATGTTTTCTGACCAATGTACACAGAGAAAAATTTGCATGTATTTCTCCTAAATTCACAGGAAAAGTCACAACTTACCTTCCAGATATCACTGCTGAATGTTTTAAAAACCAAACAGAGTACCAACAACATGCTTAATGTCATAAAGAGACTGTTACAAATATGATATCAGGAGTACAAAGTTCCATTTTGCAATTTTTTTTTGTTTTTACCCTAAAATACTAACTACCTCTTCTCCTGATTATTTATCAAAGCATTCTTGTTCAGAAATCTACAGATGTATTATTAGCTCCTCTGGGGTTTCACAGTTTGCCTAAAATTGTTCTCTCTCTCAATCAAAGCTTGTACATATCATCATTTCTTGATAACCAAGCAGCAAGTCAGACAGAATTTTCTTAAATATGGCAATGAAACTTTACAAATCAAGCATTATATTTGGGAAAGTCATTCTGTTTTCTTGGGTGAACTATAGAAATGAAGCAGGTTAACTCTTTGTTCAAAATGGGAATGAAGCTTTTTACCATATTGTTCTGGGAAGTACAGTTTCTACACTTTTCTCCTTAAGTCTGACCTTAAAGAAGTATGATAAAATTTTGAAGAAAAGATAGGATTTCAACATGCAGGATTTGGAGAAGAGAAAAGAAAGAGAAATCCAGATACTCCAAGAAGAGAGACTGATTTGAGGATAAATAAAGAGTCAATGAAGGAGAGAAAATGGAATCACTCAGTTTGGATCATGGCAATGAGTGCTAAGGGCAGATTAATGAGGAGCTTCAATTCTAGGCTGAACAGACTATGCTTTATTTGATGGGCTGATGGGCAATAGGCAGGAAGGTCTCTGAACAAAGAAAAGAATGATAAGACCTCTATTTTAGGAAGATTAGTCCAATAGAAATGTGGAAGAAACAAACAAACAAACAAACAAAAAAAAGTCAGGTGACAAAGTAATATTCCAGGTAAGAACTAAAGGGTTTCCATTATGGTGAGAGCATGGGGGAGTACAAAGAAGTAAGATATTACCCAAAATAGAATCAACAGGATTTGCCTTTCTCAGAGAAACATACACAAGACTTGGATAAAATCATTTTAGCCAAAATAATTTTAAGTAAGAAACTGGTATGTAAAAATATGGCTAGCAAAACCTGAATATTTAGGGTGATCAGGTTGGGGATATGGGGATGGAGAACTTTGTTTCAGGAATTTGCACAATGTCTCCTCACTGATCCTGCAAGTAACATTTTAGTTCTGTAAGGTAGTTGTATGATTCAAACTGGACTCTCTAACCTACTTTTTTTTTTTTTTTTAACTGATGGCATGAAAGAGGAGAATGTAACAGGGTTCAGTTCCATACAGTATAAAATAAGTCTTGTGATTCTTATTCCTGCCTGCTGTAAGACTCCTGTCTCAAGAGTATTATTTAGGGAAGACATTCATAATTGCTAAATGGATAGCTGCAGTTCTTTACCAGGAGGAAGAACATCTGTTTTCTCTCTTGATGGGATACAGGTTTCCTAGGCTACCAAATTTATCTTCTATTCTACACTGCCTGCCACCACCCCCACATACATATAAAATTCAGAAACACAAACTCAATTGCAGGAATACACAGATCAAAGCTTGTACTACCATAAGTTAACTCTTAAACATTAGAAGAGCCTGATATAATACCTCAAACATGTGGCTTTCAGCATTTCTCTCTTTTAGTACTGGGGATTGAACCCAGGGGTACTTTACAATTGTGCTACATCCCCAGTCCTTTTTACTTTTTATTTTGAGATAGGTCTTGCTAAGTTGCTCTGGCTGGCCCCTAACTTGCAGTCCTCCTGCTTCAGCCTCCGGAGTCACTGGGATTACAGATTTGTGACTCTGTACCCAGCTTAGCATCTTTTCACGGGAAATTTCTTCTCTGATGAGAGTTTAACTAACTGCCATGGAGTTGGGGAGAAAATAACATATAAATACTAAGGGGTTTCTACCAATATAAGGTGAGACAATAATCTGCTTATTGCTTGAAATTTTTGGTGCTATGGTGGTAACTCTTTACTTAGGAAACACACGCAGAAATATCAGGCAAGAAAACTGGCAAAGACTAGTATATGAAATGTCTACTTTTCTAGTTCTTAGCAGTTTGGAAAAAGTCAGAAAAGCAAATTTAATGAGGAAACAATATCTAAATCCTATTTTGGACTGCACATAATACACAACAGAAAACACAGTGGGTTGCATGAAAGTTACACAATTCATTGCCTTCCACAAACAATGCAAGTTAAATATCTTTATCAGTATACAGGTTTGACACAGATATAATTAGATGGTTATGAGAAGAAAAATAAAATCTTCCATGAAGTCTGGACTAATGTCGACTTAATATTTTTTTTCTTTTGGTAATGTCACGTATTTTTTAAAAAAAATTAAGGGCATTTTTATTTTATAAGCAATACCATTTTACACTGTGTGCCATTTAAGAGTTTACAGAATGCTTTTAGTACTCTTCTAACTTTAATCTTCACAAGTATCCAGTATGAGATATCCATTTTATAAAATAAGAAACTAGGCAAGTTTGCCATATAACTAGTAAGTGACATAGAAGGGCTCAAAATCAGGCTTCGAAACATTTAAAATTTTCATCTCCAATGAGGAGAGATTTTTATTATTTTTTTTGCAAGTGTAAGGCACATATAAACTAAAAATCTTTAGATCTTGTTTATCCAGGGTCACCAAATTCAAGTCAGGTCTTAGTTATCTATAAATCTTTACTAAGATAAAATTGACTGGTTGGAGGAAGAAGTAGCACATACTCTGTACTTGTTGTGAACAGTTAGTTCTTTCCTATAATTTTTATTTGATTCTAAAATTTTCTAAATTTAAAAGTCATACTTTTAATATTTGCTTCATAAGTAATCTTAAACTATCAATTAGGGTTTTAAACTCTTTCAGAACTAAACTAATTGAGTTTTGTTATATTTTGAAAATGGGAATGAATTCTTCTTAATTCAGGAACAAATTTCCAAATATCCTAATTATTTTTGCATCCAGTCTTTTCCAAACGTATTTTTGTAATTACACAGTAAAATCTGCCAAATAATTACATGATAAAATTTGCCAAGTTAAAAAGCTTGGGAGGCCAAAGTAGGAGGATTGTGAGTTCAAAGCTAGTCTCAGCAAGTTAGTGAGACCCTGTCTCAAAAAAAAAAAAAAAAAAAAAAAGGCTGGAGATATGACACAAAGGTTGAGCACCCCTGGTACAAAATCACTGGTACCAAAACCAAACAAATAAACAAACAAACAAAACCCTACCTGTAAAGTAAAATGACTAATAAATGAAAAGATCTTAAGTCCAGTCTTTTGCTCAACTGATTTTTTAGAGATAATATTAGTATCATTCCTCAGTAAAAAACGAGATATACTGTTATTAAAATATGTCTAAACTTTAGAAATAATGTCATAAAAAGTCTTCTATAAATCTTAATAGAAATATAAACTAGTAGCAACCTACAAAATTTACAAGAACATATAATAAAAACAAGAGGTTTTGATTTTTCTTTTCTTTCATTTTGAAAATATAAAATATGAAATATATAAAAAGATATCCTGGTATCAAGAAAAAAGTAGGGATAATCTGCTACTCTCAAAAAGAAGTGAAAATCTAAACAGTATTTGTTTTAGTATTCTGATAATAAACCTAAGATTGATACTAATCCCATAGGTCCATAAGGCCAGAGTCTAAAATAAGGATGGGCTTATGAGAAATAAGATAAAGAATCTACAATCAAAATAATAAAAACATAAGCACTGGTTTTAAAAATCATTAGTAAAGTCATATCCAACATGAAACTATTAATAAGAGTAGAGAAAATTTGATGCCCAGTTTGAGAAAATACGCAAAAATTACCTTCCATGAAAAGAAAATTTGGAGTAATCCAACCTATTTAAAGTAGTTTTGAAAGTCTTTTCCCCCCAAGGGGCATAGAAAGACTAAGAAACATCTTACAAGTAAATATCAGTTATTTAGTAAATAAAGGATAGCACAAATTATGACCATGAAGGCTGAAATAATGGACAAATTCTTGAGTGAAAGAAATGATGACAAAAATGTGGGAGAGAGAAAAGATGGTCCACCTTTTCTATCAACAAAATCTTTTTTTAAGAGATAAGGAGCTACATCACAGTTTTATATTAGAATCACAAAATGGGATAACATTGATATCAAGCACAATTAAAACATCTACTCATTTGGCAAAATGTCTGATTTTCCTCAGAACCCACTGGGAGTTCTAGATGGCACAGATGACCAGGAGAGGGCAGCTCACCACTGCAGCTGTGGGTAAACTCAGAAGATGTGAATCCTTTTCTTTGCTATCAAGAGGATGCTCTACTTTTACTTTCCATATTTAACTAATAAGGAAGATACCACCATTAAAATTTTAAAGCCACAAATAAGTTGGATAGTATAAGTCATTATAACAAGTAACTAGTAAGAAATTTTTCTGATATGCCAATTGGAGCTCATAAATAAGATGATGCTAAGTTCCTGCTTCTTTCACATAAACAGAATATACAGAGCTACCAATTATACGTATCATGATTAATAAATTAACTACCTTTTTTTACTCTAATACACTTTTTGTAAAGAACTACTTTACTTTTGGCAGTTTATCTAAATTTTCAGTTATTCAAACTCCTTATCAAAATAAATTCACACATACATAGTAAATGCAAATAAGTGTAGTTTATTATATACTCATGGATTTGTGGAGTGGAAGGACACAACCTCCATGTATAATCAATTTTAGTACTGGATTTAACACATATTTGAGATACATTCCATTTATAATCTGTGTGCTGCTAGTATAAATTTAAAGATTTCCACTGTCAACCACAATGATCAAATATAGCTGCCTTGTTTCGAATACCAGAAAACAATACACACTAGCATAATTTACTATTTTTACACTGAAATATTTGACCCAAATAGTGATAAAATAATCTGAGTACCCAGAACTTGGTGATTTATCTTTTAAGAGGCATAACTCTTACTTATTAAGAGCTGTGGTTCTTATCAATAACAAAAACAATAAAAATCAGCAGAAAAGTTTTTGTTCAGTTAAGTCTCTTAATATTTATCTTCATCAATACATTACCTGCTGCTTAGATGTTTACCTTAAATAAAATTACAAGAAAATACTAAAAAAGAACAAAGAGAATATTGATTATATACATATTTTAAAAATAACTGTTTGAATATATAATTTCATTTTCTTTAATTAAATTAATCACAACATTACAATGTTGAAATATTACTGTATTCAACTATGATACCCAAAACTTCAAAAATGATGTAGAAACTTATGTTGTTCCTAATATATTGCTATTATCTCTATCATATTTTATAAATAATAATGTTGCTTTTAAAAAAATTTGGAATTAAATGTTAGTACTATACTTTCTTCCTGCTTTTTAAATAAGAGCACTGCATTTTCATTTTATACTGTATCCCACAAATTTTATAACTAGCCCCAACGCTGGGAACAATTCTTCTCAATGCTTGCTGTTGTCTTAACTCCTCTTTCTTTAGGGGCAATTTTAAATAGACATCCTCATCCTACTTGTTTTGTCCTTAACTCTCTCTGGACACTTTATTCTAACTCCTGGACTGAGATTGCCAAGCCTGATCTTAAAGGCATGAGTTCCTAAGTACCTTTTTTGCTTTTCTCTCTAATCTCTCCAATTTGTTACCAAAATATTGAAATTATCCTCAGAATATTCTTGAACTAATTTGTTTATCCCCAATATTCAGTCATTAAATCCTGTCAGATGTCCTTTGATGTGCTTCTTGAATCTGTGACTTAACCCCACACTGACTGTGATCGTCATATGCAAGGTCCTCAAAAGTTTCTACTGGGAAGAGACGTGTCACCTCACACATTATCTTTACATTATTTCATCCGATCCTCATAAAGGAGGATCTAATGCAAAATGAACCTATTTTACAACTGGAGAAATCAAGGAGCAGTGAAATAATGGATACTGCTCAAAGTCTTGATGAAAATGAATTGCTCAAAGCTATGAAGCAGGAATCTGATCAGAAACCCTCCTTCACACTGTGGTACCTGATCTCTTGAGTACTCTAATGTGCAATAATATTCATTAGATAAACTTTTCATCCAAGGCATTTTATACCTGACTACTGCCTAGGAAGCAAATTACAGCTTTAGTCTAAGCTTAGAATTTTAGAACCAGTCACTGCCTTCCCTGAATTGTTTTTTTTTTTAATATTTTTAGTTGTAGATGGACACAATACCTTTATTTTATTTATTCAGTTTTCTTAAGTAGTGCTGGGGATCAAACCCAGTGCTTCATGCGTGCTAGACAAGTGCTCTACCACTGAGCCACAACCCCAGCCCTTGAATTGGGTTTTAATGTGTATTTAAAACATATATCTCCTACTACTCCCACATGACTCTCCTTTTCAGTCTCATGTTACTAGATCCTTCTTCTGTTAGCAAAACAAATTTCTGTCAAAGTCCCAACTCAAATGACACCTCCCTCAGGATCCCTTCCTTGATTTTCCCATCAAGAAATAATCCTTTACTTCTCCAAATTTCTATAGAAATTTATATGCATGATCATATAACACATGCTACATCCTGACCTTGGAAGGAGGTTCCATAAAGACTCATTTCTATATCCCCTTAAGACTTAGCAATGAATCAATATCTCATTTGGCTTTCACAATGCAGCTAATGTCCCCATTCACTCAAACATTTAAAATCTTGCCATGTTGGACACCAAATGTTGTGGAGGCAGATATGAAGCCTAGGAAGTCCAAACACATGCATATATAACTGCTCAGCTCCAAACTTCACTAAAATGACAGTAAAAGGATTTAAAAAGTCAGATGTCCTCCAATTGTATTCTTCTGTTCTATGCAGCTAGGTGACCATTTTTTCTCCACTCCAGTAAATGACTGGAAGTTTATTTTCTAGAGAAAATAACAAGATCTCCAGTTTTGGGGATACCAGACACTGCTGGGGGCTGGGTGTCCAATTTAAACAAAAGGTTTTAAAAAAAAGCTCTGTGTGTGTGTGTGTGTGTGTGTGTGTGTGTGTGTGTATACATGAATAAAATAGATTCTAAAAATATACCTTCTTTCCCCAGTTGACTACAAACATATTGCCAACAAGGTCTTTGCAGGCATAAGATCCAAATACTGCCTGTACTCCCAGAGGCTTCGGAGGCTTGGGAGGCTGAAGCAGATGATCATGAGTTCAAAGCCAGCCTCAGCAACTTAGCAAGGCCCTAAGCAACTCATGAGACCCTTTCTCTAAATAAAATATAAGAAAGAGTTGGGGATGTGACTCAGTGGTTGAGTGCCCCTGAGTTCAATGCCTGGTACCAAACCAACCAACCAACCAACCAACCAAATACTTTTTTCCAACAACTCTTCACTGGCCAAGAATAAAGTGAGTCCTAAAGCTGCTCACATGAAGAGTACCTCTGAAAATGGGGCTGTCTAAATTTCCTTGAATAAAGATCATGGTAATATGCACCCAAAATGAGCTCTGGGCATTCGGTTAGTTGATTAGTCCTCCACTTTTAAATGAGTCAATAACTAAGGATTATGAAATAGCTGATAAAATTTAAAACAAACAAACAAACAAAAAAAAAACTAGAGACCAATATAAAAAAAACTAGAAAAGGCAACTTGGACTTTTAGGAATAAAATTTAAAATAAAATTATGAGGAATACACTCCATGAGAAATTATTAAATTCAAAATTGTTTTAAGTCCTTTCAAGTTGTTTTTAGACTTAATTTTCTACATACTTATTACTAAATCAATCAAAAATGTTTTCCTTAACTAAATTTTCTCCTAACACACACACACACACACACACACACACACACACACAGAGTAATCCTCACTCATCTATGATTTTGGTTACTTAACCATAGTGAATATCGTCCCAAAATACTGCACGGAAAATTCCAGAAACAAACAATTCCTAAGTTTTCAATAACTTTTATTATTGTTATAGTTGCTCCACTTTATTAGTTATCATGACTCTCTTACTGTGCCTAATTTATAAATTTAACAATATCATTCATATGTGTATATTTGTAGAAATATAATATAGCATACAGAGGATTCAGTAATATCTGCAGTTTTGGTCATCTGCGAGGGGTCTTGGAACATATCCCTCTTAGATAAGGGGGATATACACATACAATATATATCTTAAGCAACATTCAGATAAAAGAGATAATTATTCATCCTTGGAAAGTAAAAAATACATGAGTAAAATTAAGAAACTCAATAGACATGTAGGAGAATAACGTTGAGGAAATCTCCCACAAAGTACAGCATAAAAGACAAGAAATATATAATAGAACTAAAAAAAAAAATTGTAAGAAAATTAGAGAATTAGTGCAGGGGGTTCAATATAAGAAAATCAGGTATTCAAGAAAGAGAAGAAAGAAAAAAGTAGAAAAGAGATACTTTCCAGAGATGCAAAAAGAAAATTGCATTTAAAGGTTCTAATATCAGAACAGCTTTAGACATCTCAACAACACTGGAAATCATCAATCAACAGAGCAATGCCATCAAACTTTCAAAGGAAAATAATTTTCAACTTACCCCCCCCATTTTTATATCCATGCATCTTCTCTCAGGGTATTATTGGAGAAGAACTCTTTCAAAATGAGGAAATAAAGCAAAAAAAGAGATGAAATGGGATGTAGGAAACAGAAGCACCACAACAAGAGAAAAGCAGAGGCAGAATTGCAAGTTCAAGACCACCCTCTACATTAACTGGTACTGGGTATCATTCTAATTCTCCCTTGTATACTAAGAATTTCTTTTGCTTTTCTCTTGTAATTTTCCCAGTTATGATGAATATCTCATGCACTGTTAGCCCTCCAAGAGACAGATAAAGCAGAGAGAGAGATGATATTTGAGAAATCTATAATTTAGGGGACTTTCTAGCATTATCTGTTGATTTGAAAAGAGACAATATCAACCTAAGGATCCTGAGAATGACCAGACTATCAAAATCCTGAGACTACCAGACAGATGTCATCCCTACATACCTTCCCAGACCAATCTTTCACTAAGTTCCCTTTAAGGGAGAGCTGGAAGCCCCCAAAATGCATCTCTCACAGTAGAGATGACCCAATGTCCCTTGAATGAGTATTCCTTATTTTTTCTTTTCTTTTTTGGCAGTACTGGGGATTGAACCCAGGGCTTCACACATACTACACAAGTACTTTGCTACTGAGCTACAACCCCAGTCCCATAAATAAATTTCTGTCTCTCTACTGACATGTACTATAATTCGTTTCTATTATGTATGTCAAGGATGGACCCTACTTGTGCTGAGTCTAGTTTCCCTGCTTTCTTCAAGGAATCCTAGAACCCTTCCAGAGACATCTTTTCTCTGGTGTAAAGTGATAACTATAATCTGTGCAACTGCAGTGGTACAGATATATACAACTATGGTGTATATCTGTAGTTGGACTTTGTAGTTTGGTAATTTGTGAAGACATAATTATTTCCCCTGTAAGGTAGTGAACTAAAAAGACATTTACCTTGTCTCATTCACTTTTTTAACAGATCTTGGCACATCAATTTACATGTAGTAGTTATTAAATAAATACTTGCTGAATCAACAACATAGAGATGGGATTTCCTTTATAAACGTAAGTTAATTTGCAGGCTTTTGTTTCACCTGCTCAGAAACAGAACTTCCTTTCTTCTGTGTTTTTGAAGCATCTTGTGAAATGCTTCATTTTATGAAACATAGCTATTCTCTCATTAAGAAGGTGTTTAAGGCAAGCTGTTTGCTTTCTTCCCTTGCACTCCTAGATGCCACTATTAAGACAGAGCTTCAATACTCTGAATAGAAATTGGTAAGGAGAACAACTGGGAACATGCAGAGTCCCTTTTGGTGATGGGTGCTGGCAGCTTCATCACTTCTAGGTTCCCATCCCATTTATGTGTTTTTTTTTCTCATCAGCTATGCCAAATCACTGTTTATGGGTCATGGCGGTGTCTTCACTGGACAAGTTCTACCATGTGCTTTACATTATGCCTGGAAAAATGGTCTCCAAGCCTCAAACCTATCACAAATCCTATAAGATTATCCTCTTTTGCATAAATTAACCAGAGTAATTTCAATTACTTGCAACCATGTACCCTGTCTGTACAGTTAGCTTTGCTGACAATTCAGCACCCCACCCATTTTACCTGTCAGTGCTTGGCAAACTCTCCAATAATTTCAGCTTCATAATCCTATTTTCCAACAAAAGATCATGTAATCTGTCAAATATTGAAATAGTTTTCATTGGTTTCAATCTCTGTACTAAAATTTGTAAGCAACAGGAGTTGGAGTTGGGGGTGTAGCTCAACTGGTAGAATACTCACTCGTTTAGCATGTACCAGATCCTGGGTTCAAAAGCCAGAAATGTGCAAAAACAAAATCTCAAAACACAAAACAGAAAAAAAAAAGTTGCAAACAGAAAACACTAGTCATAGATTCTAACCTACTTATGGGAAATAGGATAAAGGTATTTAGGATTTTTTATTTGCACATTGCAGTGATTAGATGACTAAATTACACTTACTATGGAAGAGCAGTTCTCAAATATTTTAGTGTTAGAATATCTTTTTTAATATTTATTTTTTAGTTGTAGATGGACACAATACCTTTATTTTATTTATTTATTTATATGTGGTGCTGTGGATACAGGGCCTTGCACATGCAAGGTGACCACTCTATTGCTGAGCCATAACTCCAGCCCCATAGGATATCTTCATATTCTTAAAAATGATTGAGAATCCTGGAGCCTTTAGTTATTTGGGTTGTATCTACTAATAATATCTACCACTTTAGGCATTAAAACAGAAAAATTTTTAAACAGTTCTCAACTCATTTGAAAATCAGAAAGAAGCTGGGCAAGGTGACTCAACACCTGTTGTCCCAGCTACACGGGAGGTCGAGGCAGGGTCTTTTGAGTCCAGAAGTTAGAGGCCAGTCCAGGCAAGGTAGTGAGACTCCATATCCAAAAAGAAAATGAATCAAAACTAAACACCAAAACAACTACAAAACCTATTACATGTTAAAGTAAATGACTTTTATGAAAACATACCTATATTTCCCAAAATGAGAAGAAATGAATAGAGTGGCGGTTCTGTGTTTTTACAAAGCTTTTAAATATTTGGCTGAATAGAAAATAGCTGGATTCTTACATCTGGTTCTGCATTTAGTTTTATTGTGACATGTTGTTTTGGTTGAAGTATATTGTGGGAACCCAGAATAGTTCACCCACAAATAGCAAGACTTGTTGAGCCAAATGCAATTAAAAAGGAGCAGATACAAGAAAGTAGTCTCTCCTCCTTCCATTTGCCAAAAAGCAGGATATAGATTTACAAAGACAAAAAGCCATCCCCCTTCCTCACTAGAGGGAACAAAGGTTAACTACTGAAGGAAACTTCAGACTCTGTACCATCTGTACTTTAGTACCATCTGTACTTTGATGGTACTAAAGCTTCACTAGCTAGCCTTATTTGCTGTTTGCCTTTCTACAATTTGCCACCCCTAGGGGCTCAAAGACCTCTTCTTCTATCTTGTAACTTCTCTAAAAATTTACTGCTTTTTGTTGAAGATGCCATTTGAGCTAGAATTTAAAGCCACCTGTTTGAGAATTACTCATTCCTGGGTGCCTCTCACGTATAAATGAAATACAGTATTTCTCCTGTTCATTTGTCTTTTGCTACAGGTGTCCATTCCCAACTAAGAACCTTTGAGGATTGAAGAAAAAATTACTTTTCTTCTCTTATGATAAAAAGATAACTTGACCTTAATGCAAGTTGGAAAAGGGAACAGTATTTCAAACTGTCTTTTAAGATACATAAGGAAAAATAAAAATAGTAATAAGATAGCTGGGAATGTTGTTCTTTGAAACTATATCAAACTCAAGAAGTGGTGTTATTTTTTTTTAAAGATCAGTTATATTAAAATCTGAACTTAATCTATCTTGCACTTTAAAAGACATGTGTTAAAGTGTTGATGGTTAATAAAATTCTTTTTACTGCATTTTCAATACATTATTTTCTTTTGAAAACAACCTCTTCTTGAAAAGGTTCAAGATAGGAGGACATTAGGAAGCCGGGCTTAGGTAAAATCCAAGCTGTTGTCTTAAGCTGTGAACTTTGGTTAGCATCTGACTGCAGGCATCTAAATTACGACCAATGTGATTCAGCAACCTGTACACTCAGAAAAAGGAGTAATTATACCCCATTTGATTCAAATGTATGATATGTCAAGATCATTGTACTGTCATGTGTAACTAATTAAAACAAAAAAAATAAATTATACTGTGCTCAATGTCTCAAGATCATACATAGAAATTATTGGATTCCTGTTCAAGGATATTTCTACTAAGTATATATATTCTTCTCTTTATCTTCTGTCACATAGTATCTATTCTAAACTTCAGCAGAAGATTCCTCACAAAAGGATTTTTACTGTCTTGTACCAAATTCACACTGTTTGCTCAATATAAGCTCCCATTTTCCCTGCCTTCTTCAGCACACTGGTTCAGAACTCTCTCAACCTGTTGTCTCCAGAACTGTAATACCCACGACTCTAAATAAAGTCTTCTTTACTTTCGCAGTTTCTGAGTTTGAATTGATTAATACATTCATGTATAATTTTGTAAAATCACATCGGTGGGTAATACTAGTTTACTGAATTATATTTTGCATGTACTTCCTATTTTATCATACAAAATATTTTAAAAGATGTGTATTAAAGTATTAATGGTTAATAAAATTCTTTTTATTGCACCCTCAATACAACAAGAACATTCTTACATGAAACTACCTTTTAAAAATTAAACTGCAGATGTGTAGAGAAAAAAGAAGATAATGATTTATTACTTGTAAGGTTTGATGCAACTGTCTTGATTCATGTTAAGGAGGCAGCTTTAATCATCACTGCTTTTACAACAATAGTGTAAATGTCAACATGGTGAAACAGGCAAATACATTCTTTGTACGAATATAAAAATAGATTTGAACTTGAAGAAACAGACTCTATAAGGGGCTCAGGGACTTCCAGAGGTTCTCAAAGCTTGGTTTGAGAATCATTGCATAGGCTGTTGGCTAGTATAAGGGAAGAGTATATAGGTGGCACCTGCCTGTAATCTATCTACACAGGAGAAGAGGTTTGGAGAAGACTAAGGTAGAAGAATCCCAAATTCAAGGTGAGCCTTGGCAATTTAGCGAGGCCCTGTCTCAAAAATAGAAAAAAGGGCTGGGGATATAGCTCAGTGGTAGAATATCCCTGAGTTCAATCCTTAGTACTGCCAACAACAACTACAAAAACTCTGACCCACAACTAGCTTGTGTGTTTGAAAATTGATAATAAAATACAATGACCCAAGACCTATAAAAATTTGCAAATTCTGTTAACTCCTAAATCTGAATGGCATCTGAAAACCCAACCCTTATTAGGAAGTCATCTGCTAGTAAAGATTTAAACAGAACAATTTAAAACATCTGTTGAAAGAAAATATATGTTATTGTGACATTCATAAATTTAGGATAGTACAAAGATCTCAGGACAATTTCCTCACTATTGTTAATAATATTTGGCTATAAAAGAAGCTCACACATTTATTTTTCTATTACTTGTATTCTGGAATCTAACATAAGTCATCTAGTTCCATTTTGATAAAATGAATCAAAACAAAAGTACTAAAGCCACAGAATACCATAGTGATCCATTAATACCTATCCAATTATTTATGGAGTTTCTTTTGGAGGGACAGGTACTGGGGATTGAATGCAGGGACACTCAACCACTAAGCCACATCCCCAGCCCTACTTTGTATTTTATCTAAAGATGGGTCTCACTGAGTTGCTTAGCACCTCGCTTTTGCTGAGGCTGGCTTTCAACTTGTGATCCTCCTGCCTCAGCCTCCAGAGCCACTGGGATTACAGGCATGAGCCACCATGCCAGGCCTATCCGATTATTTGTAATCTTTTTTCCCTCAAAGTAACTGAATTCAAATTATCAGTGTTGGCAAATATCAAAATGTAAATGCACCACTGGGCTGTTTAGACACTACCTAGAGGGAGCAGCAGTGGTAGCAATGTGAGTAGTTAATAATTACTTGAGCCATCATTTATATGCATACCATACTTTATAGTTTTAAAATACTTCACAGTTTAATTTCACATTGATTTTTTTGCAAGTAGGTAGGTATATTTTTTTAAGTAATTTTAAGCCCAAGGATTTTTTATTTTAAACTCCTTTTGAAAATGCTTTTTCATTTGAAACTCTCTGGTCATGAGCTCTTCTCCACTTCTCCAACTCTCTCTCAAAAACAGATATTCATAATGATGAGTGTGAGCTCCTCAAAATTCCGAAGAATGTTTCCGATTTTTTTCTAGGTGAGATTCAAACATATTAAAAAAAAAAGTTAATAGTATTTTTGTTTTTATTGCTACATAAGAACAAGAATTGAACATATTAATGGACACTATGTGATGTTTTGATACATGTAGACAATGTATAATCAACTTAAACATAACTACCTCCTCAAACATATATCACTTCTTTAGAGTGAAAACATTCAAAATTCTTTTTCTAGCTGAGACACATGGTACACAATGACCATCTATAGTCATTCTATGATAAAAGCATTTTAAAATTTCCCAAGTGAGACTCAGCAATGAAGGCAATAATTTCTCATTTATGATTTTTCCTATGGTTGTGAACATCATCATGTTTGTTCTAAATTTCACCAGATTTCTTCTTTTATTCTGACAGCCCTTTTCCTTAACTATGTCAGCCAATTTTCAAATTGTCATAAGCAAAATTTTATATATTTAGAAAACACTTAAATGCCTATTTTGTTTATTAGTTGGCATAAATACTGTTCAGACTAAAGAATCATGCCAGTATTTGATACAATTGCATTCACTAAAACCAAAAGTTGTCATTTTTCAGGTTGTACTTTCTCACCATAACTCCCACGTAACTAAAACATAAGGAGAGATCTAGTAACACCATTATTAGTGGGCTCTGCTATGCATCCAATCATTCCAGTAACAGTCATCTTTATTACTTTACTCACATAAAAGGGATTTTTAAAAGTGAGGCTTTAATTGGACATGTAATAAGTCAAATTACATTTTATAAATATGTGTTGATAGGACAGTTTAATTTCATAAACAGACCATCATTAAAGTCAATTTAAGCTATATCAAAGAAATATTAATGTTTCTATCTATACTTACGAATCTTAAAATCATTTTGTTTTTAATCTTTGTTGAAATGACTACCAACAGTATTAATATTCCCACTCATTTCACATCATCTGTAGTGATTCAAAGAATTAAAGTAATAGGAAAACCCTGTGGGAGTTCAATGTAAATTTTTTTGTATCCACCACCTTGATTCTGTTGTACAGATCACATGGTCGACTTAAACCAAAATATGTGAAATATGTTTTAAATTTGTTCTTTTATTCTTCAAGTTCACTCAGTCTCCATGTGCTTAGTCAAATCTGTATCATGTACATAGATGAAGAAGAAAAAGTGGATCAACTGAATGAAAATGATGAAGGGTCAAAAGTGCACTATTAATGTCTTTGACTTATCAAGGTTCATTAAGAAACAACTTAATTAAAATTTGTTTTGATATTGATGCCTGTATTCTCAAATCCAGGAAAGCCATTCTTTACTATAAGTGATGCAATTTAACAAACATTTTTTTTTCATAAGTTATAAATAGTCATACTATAAGTTTCTCATAAAAACAAAGAACTGCCTGGTGTGGTGGTGCACACCTGTAATCCCAGCATCTGGGGATGCTAAGACAGGAGGATCACAAGTTTTGAGGACAGCCTCAGCAACTTAGCAAGGCCTTGAGCAAATTAGCAAGACCCTAAGTTTTTCCAAGGAATTTTAAGTTTTAACCCAAGGGGCACTTAGCCACTAAGCTGGATCCCCGGCCCTTTTTATTTTTTGAGAGAATCTCACTAAATTGCTTAGGCCTCACTAAGTTGCTAAGTCTGACTTTGAACTTTAAATCCTCCTGCCTCAGTCTCCCAAGGTGCTGGGATTGCAGACCTATACCACCACACCAGTATGAGACCCCATCTCAAATTTAAAAATTAAAGGTTCTGGGGATGTAGCTCAGTCATAAAGTCCCTTGACTTTTCAATCCCCAGTAGCAAACCAAATCAAATTTTAAAGAAATGAACTTATGATAATAAAAGGATAGCACAATCTAGTTATTATTCTTTTATTTATTTTTCAGAAAATAAGGGAAGTCATATTCTGATTTAAAATAACATAAATGTTGAACATTCCAATGAAATGTCTGCCGTCATATCTACAGACCTCTTAGAAGCCACTGTGATTGTAGACATCGGCATGTTTGTTCCAATTTCACCAGATTCATTCCTTTTTTGTGATAAATGGTTTTACTTATGGAAGTGGTTATGAATTGTCCAAAATAAAAATGACTCAACCATTTTTCAATATGTAGAAAGAAGCAAGTAGCTCATTTTAATATCAATTTGAGATTTTTCTGTAAAAGTCTGAAATTAATTCAGTCTGTTCTTTTAAATGGGGATCTTAAGAGACCTAAAAGTATGACTCCACTTGTAACACACTAATAAAGTTACCTTTAACACAAAATAATTCCATCATTGATTATTAGCTCTCAAAACAGCAATGTTGCTCTTCCAATATGGTATTATGTTGTCTTCACTATTATACCAATAGGTGAGTATGATATAGTAAGTCAAAATCAGCACTAGTTGGCTAAGGGTAACTTAAATTACATTGACTGATAATCTAAATTAAAACTATTATTTGTAAGGTTATCATCACTTCACCTCTTATGTGAGTTACACTTCAGATTTCACTTTTACACTAATCAGAAATCTCTGCATTTTCCTCTAGTGGTTGCAGAAGACTGTTGAGTTTACATTTGGTATACTACCACAAGTAATTTTTTTAAAAAAATACACAAATGACGAGAAAGACTGAAATTAAAGAATTCCAAAACTTACTATTAAAATCATATTCAAAGTATCTTAAATTAAGACCAATGATTGTTATGCTACTTGGCTCTGGCTCATTCGGGATGCATATTTTTTATTCTTGCCTTAGGTAAAAAATTAAAGACAGATTTTATAAATATTTGGGAGTTCTTTGTAACAACTTTTCACTCAATGTTATATACTGTTTTCTGATAAATACCAAATTTTTTTATGTTATTTATAATGATGCAGAAAAAAAACTAATCAACTTGGGATATACTGAGGCAGTTTCAAAGCAATGGGAAATCAACTTCAGGCTCTTCAAAAAGAAATATTACATTCCAATTTCATAAGTACAAATTGCACAAAAATTTGATATAGTTTATAAAACTATAAAGCCTGCAATAGACATAAATTATTAAATAATTGTATGCTTTTAGGAGGAGGTTTTTACAAAATTATGAATATAAATAAATCTAGATTTTATATGCTAATAAAGGTAGGGCAAGAACAATGGGAGAAAAACAGAAAAAATTAAATTAAAAACACTAATGTAAGCTAATACTGCTTACATATGAACATCAAGATGCCAAGGGACCCAATACAATCCTCAGTCTAACATTTTCAATGGCACAGCCTAGTGATCACACGATACTGGTGATACTCTCTAGTTACCCCTGGCAACCTTTCTCAACTGTAACGATGCTACCCTACAATAGCTTTCACTGGGCAGCTTTCTCTTCACTTAGCTGAATGCTCTGGGACCATCTGCGTCGGCAAGCATAAAAGGCCAGCCTGCCTGTGGGCCCGTCACTCTGAACACCACCTCTCTGACCCTGATTAAATACAACTTTCAATCCTTTTTGTCCTCCCTGTTGACTTCTCCTATTAAGGGAGCCCTTTGACAAAGAAAGCGGAAGAGTGGACTAACTGCCCCCAAGAAAGGTGATGTCTGATACTGCTCAACACAAGGATTAGCAAGCCAATACATAACAAAAGCAAGTTTGAGGGGGAGGGGAGAGGTAAAGAAAAAAATGGTTTTAGCTAGAGCTTTGACTAATTCAGTAGGTACACAATTCAACAAATAGCTATACAAGAGGCCTTCTTTCAGAGAAGTAACTATAGCAGAACAATAATTTGGAGAGATACCTTTCAACATCTTGACATAAGGCCATGACATTGACAAAAACACCATATTTGTTTTTTATTTGATTTTTTTTAATTAAAAAGGAAACATAGTTAAGGACAAGAAAGATGGTGAGAAAGAGAAAATATAAAGAAATCATAATTGTAACTTACTGTCTTGTTAGAAAACAAGGTAGCAAGGCTTATTAAACTGACATGTGAGTACTTAAATATTTTAATAAAAGTGAAAAAAACCCTTAAACATTCCAAAGAATTATTTTTGTAACTCATCATGTTATAAATTCATGTTGACAAGTCATAAAAACTTCAATTTAAAAGGACTAGTATTATAGAATAAATTGGCTTTAATATGAAGAGTTCATTTTAAAATGTCTAGGGCAAGATGGAAACATAAATATGATCCACGGTTCTTTAAGGTAGACTAAACCCACCAACAGGGTAAAGGATCAAAATTATCACCTTCAATAATTCCACCACTTCACAAATAACTCAAAAGTCTTCCTGTCCTCATATTTGGCCAACTAATAAATGAAGGGTCTGACTGGCTAAACCAACAAAGTGACTGAGTAATGCAAAAAAAATTCCTAATACATCTTGAAAGGTTAAAATAAAAAAATGAATAAAATAAGCACCATCACTTAAGGAACTCTATTCAGGTTTACTTAAAAGTCTAATTTGTAAAATGAAACTTCTCTGTATTCAAAGAATGGCCAATAAGCCTAGGAATGTCAAATGAGAGGCGAGAAGGGAGTGAAGAAGGAGGTTCCTAGAATACATGGGATTTTTAGTACTAAAGCTGGGAAAAACCTGGATAAACAGGGGCAAACTGGCCACCCTAGGGAGGGAAGCCACATATATGAAGAAACTATTAAAACTTAATAAGCACTGTGCAAGATTCTTTCATAGAACTTAACTCATTTATTCTTTACAATAAACCCGCTGAGGAAAGAATTTCTTAAAATGAAGAAATCTAGCTAATTATAAGGATAAGTAATCTCAACAACGCTTCTCTGTTAGAAGAACAGGAATTAGAATTTGACCGCTTATCTTCAAAGCCCACATTTCTATCATAACGTGTTTCCTCTATAGGAGTTAAATAGGAAGAGGAAGGAATCATCATTTTCCTTCAGAAGAGAGAGGACTTGGCAAACCCAGGAGGTCCATATTCCACATATGCCTGATCATATTATATTCTAGAGAGCTACAGAAAAACAATGCTATGCTTGTTTTGTTCTACAAACTACAGTAACATTGAAGTTTTGAAGTTAATAAAAGTGTTGAACTCTTTAGAAAATACATGGACAAAAATATTCCTATGTTGTTAGAACAATTCCTTATTGCTGGATTTCTTGATGCTGGGAACTGGCTCCTATGGGAAATGTTTGGTACAGAAGTTGGAATCAGGGGGTAGAGAATGATCAGAACTATAATCCAGGCAGGATTAGATACAATACTGGAAGGAGGTTACATTTTCCCTTTCTAAGGATTTCTGGTCCCCAACAGTTTCACTACAAAAATACTCCACACATTTTTACTATAATTAATAAGACCTTAGTACCTATTCTTAGTTGAAAGGTCTAAGGATTACTCTCCTCTCCAGTAGGCTATTCTATCAGCCAAATAGCATACGGTAGTTTTTTGGTAATAATTAGAAGTGAATCAACCTACTCAGACAGTCCAACACCTGAGCCAAATTAAAAGTTTTTGAGGAGACAATAAAAACTAATTCATAATCCTCCTCCTCATCATTATTGCTATTAGTTCTTTATGAACACATGCATTCTATATCCCATGTAATGATGGACAGTGAAAAGAAAGAGTAAAACATCGCTCTCTCTTTGGAGTTTTATACTATAGGGGGAGCAAAAACAACAAAGAAAAGCATAAACTGTAAGGTAATTAAAGTTATACAAGCTCAGAGAAGTGAAAAATTCGGGGAAAGGAAGGTTTTTTATAGAACTTGAGAGAAAGACAGCTCAGTTATTCGGAAAAGGTATGAGGAGAGTGTTAAAGACAGAAAGCAGGCTAGTGAGTAGCATTACTAGAATACAAGGAATTATATACAAAAGAGCTAAACTTTATTTTTTAGGAAATTACAAACCACTGAAGGTTTCTAGAGAAGGGGAAAATACATTCAGGCAATATTTTTTAAAATTAGCCTGGCTGTGATGAGTGTAAAGATAGTAGTACAAGTAACTGACTATGTCCTCATAAATTATTTCGTGAATATTTTAAATACAAATTTCTTTGTAAATCTTTTGATTCTCATATTCTATCCTAAACACTCACAGAATTACTCCAGGTAAACAATGACAACACCATTATTATTAGGTATAGGATCCAAAGGTCAGGTAATATTTTGAAATCAAAACAGCAATAATCACCTTTCCATAATTCCAATATTCCAAATAAAAGGCTGTGTATGACCCAAAAAAGGTCATGTCATAAAAGACTCACTCTAACAAAAGCCCATTTTAAGAAAAAAAACTTGGCTGATTTAAAAATCTCCCTGTTTCTCCCACCTACACCTGTAACATATAGGAGATCGGGGGTTTGAACTCTGATAGAAGGAAGGACAAGACTCAGAGACCTAAGGGGAAAGACAATATTCAAGGGAAGTTACAAGTGACACCTACATTAAAAATATTACAAACTGCTTATGGAGGTTCCTTGGAAAACTGGGAATTGAACCACCTTTTGATCCAACTATCCCACTCCTTAATGTATGCCCAAAGGACTTAAAAACAGCACACTCCAGGGACACGGTCACATCAATGTTTACTGCAGCACAATTCACAATAGCTAAATTGTGGAACCAACCTAGATGCCCTTTATTAGATGAATGGATTTAAAAAAATATGGCATATATACACAATGGAATATTACTCAGCAATAAAAGAGAATAAAATCATGGCATTTGAAAGTAAAGGAATGGAGTTGGAGAATATAATGCTTAAGTGAAGTTAGCCAATCCCCCAAAAAACAAATGCCAAATGTTTTCTCTGATATAAGGAGGCTGATTCATAGCGAGGTTGGGAGGGGGCAAAAGGGAAGGAGGTGAAGGGAGGGGACATGGAGGGGTAGGAAAGATGTGGAATGAGATGGACATCATTACCCTGAGTACATGCATGAAGACAGAATGGTGTGAATATACTTTGTATACAACCAGAGATATAAAAAATTGTGCTCTATATGTGTAACATGAATTGTAATGCATTCTGCTGTCATATAACAAATTAAAATAAAAAATTTTAAAAATTACAAACTGCTGTAAGAATTTCACATCATTACTAGTTGGAGCATCAATCCTTCACAAAGGAAATATCAGTTGAGATAATTTTGAAGTTATTACTGAGTTCTGTCAGATTGAGATGAGATGAACCATTCCAGGTAGAAATGGATAAGCAACAGCAAAAGTAGTGATGTTTGCAAAGTATTCAGTACATTGCTATAATCTAGCATCCATAACTTTAGGCTTTTACTTGAATTGTGACATGCCTGTTGATTTGATCATGGTGTATTGATTAGACACCTTGTTTTTCTTCCTTTCACTGAACATTGTCTCCAAGTAGCTTCTAAACACTTAGAAGGGTTCTGTCAACCGAAATCCCTGACTCCTATATAGTGTTTTTGCACAGGAAATCTGGGTTAACTGTAGATGTCTAAAAGAGTATGAAGGAATATTTGGTTTAATCTCCCAAATGATGGAGAAATCCCTATTGAAAATAAGGAAACTCCTATGTATTACTTATATTTTAAATTATTTTAATTTGTAAATAGACTGTGCATCTACAAAGAGGTTAGCAATTTTGAGGAACTGTACATTGTTATTAACTACAGTATAATAAGAAAAGCATTAGGTCTCAAACACATGACTTTATCTTCTCTATTTGTGTCACCAGACACAAAATTAGATTAACAACTGTTTTGATGACCTCCTCTGACACCGTGAGGATTACATGATATGTAAAAACACTTAAATCCTAAAGCACTATACAATATATATTCTACCATCATTTAGGTTGGCTTATATATGTAACGTAACAGTAAAAACTTATTTTTAATAGATTTAAACCTAGAGAAAGAAGTTGGGAAACAAAAATTTTTTGATTTCTTATGACAATGCAGTATACCTCAGGCCTATGATTTGCTCTATTGTTAAGCGACGGGGGGAAGAGAATAAAAAATATCTTCTGTCACCAACTCATTTTTTATTAGAATTGTGTCAATGGCTTTTAAGTCTTATTGCTCTTCTTACCAGCTATCTTAAAAATTGTTTTCAGGGCTGGGGATGTGGCTCAAGCGGTAGCGCGCTCGCCTGGCATGCGTGCGGCCCAGGTTCGATCCTCAGCACCACATACCAACAAAGATGTTGTGTCTGCCGAGAACTAAAAAATAAATATTAAAAATTCTCTCTCTCTCTCTCTCCTCTCTCACTCTCTCTTTAAAAAAAAAAATTGTTTTCAGAAACAGAACAACACATTAGCACTGATGTTGCTGCACCCAGAACAGTTAGGTACATAACAGACATCAAAAATATCAAAAGTGAATAAATTTTAAAATGGTTTGGGGCTGGGGACATAGCTCAGTGATAGAGCACTCCCAGACTCAATCTTCAGTATAGAAAAAATAAAAGTTTTATTTCCCGACATGTCACCCACCATTCACTGACATGATTTTTCACTCCTTTCTTTCTACCCTGGACACTCTTCAAAAAATTTTAATTTGAAACTCAATAGTGAGCAATGAGACTTTAGTATTTCCTGACATCATCAGTTTTCTTAAGAAAATAGGAATAACAATACCTACTTGGTGTGAGGAACTAAATGAGCTAAAGAATATAAAAATACATAAGGTATATTTATGCTCTCTTGTATGTAGAATCTTAAAGAATTAAAATTTACAGAAGTAGAGAGTAGAGTAGTGGTTACCAGGAAATGATTGGGATGGGAGTTGGGAAAATGTTGGTCAAAGGATACAAAATTTCAGTTAGAAGTAAGTTCACATGTATAACATGGGGACTGTAGTTAATAATATACTGTACTCATCAAAATTGCTAAGACTAAGTCTTTTGTCCCCTCAGGGAAGGTTTCATTAAATTGCCCAGTCTGGATTCCAACTTGCAATTCTCCTGCCTCAGACTCCCAAGCTGCTGGGATTACAGATGTATGCCTCTACTAAATCCACTCCCCCCCCCAACTAAGAGTAAACCTTAAGGGTTCTCACAACAAAAAAAGTACAGAATGTGAAGTAATACATATATTAATTAGCTTGATCTAGCCATTCCACAATATACATATTTCTTTTTTAAAAAATTATTTATTTATTTATATGTGATGCTGAGGATCGAACCCTGATCCCCATGCCTGCCAGGCAAGCGCTCTACTACTGAGCCACAACTCCAGCCCCAATATACATATTTCAAAACATCATACTGTATATAATATATACATATATATACACTTATAAAATTTTCTGTCAATTTAGGTAAATAATGAAAAAAACACAATACATATAAAATAGTGTCGCGCACAGAAAAGATAGGTTTCTTTCCTTCCTTGTTAGTTTAAATCCCTAACAAAGGAAATATGTCAACTTTGACTTAAAAGATATTACTACAACAGGGCCTAGTAGCACACGCTTATAATCCCAGCAACTTGGGAGGCTGAGGTAGGATTGGAAGTTCAAAGCAAGCCTCAGCAACTTAGTGAGACCCTGTCTCAAAATAAAAAAATAAAAAGGGTTGGGGATGTGGCTCAGTGATTAAGCATGCCTGGGTTCAATCCCTGATACCAAAAAAAGAAGAAAGAAAGAAAAGAAAAAGAAAAAAATACCATTATAGAAAAAGATTTGTTCTGACAAATTATTTTCCATAGCAATATATGTAGGAAATGTACTCCCCACTGTATTAGATAATATGTTATATTTGTATAGTACATTAAATATTTCACAATATGTTCGTATCTATTTTCTATATGGCCACAAAAACCTAACAAACTGAGCAAAAGAGTATCATCGTAATGATAAAAATGCAGATCCCTGAAGACTCTGGATTTCTATGGCTTCAGTTAATATTTTTATGTTGATTTACTCCTATGCATTTAGCCATCTTGGTTCCCTTTGTGCTTGGTCAATTCCTTTTTGGACAGCTTTAATTAGATAGCCTACAGGCACTTCAAATTAAATGTTAAAAAATAACTCATATTTCCCCCTTTCCCAGGCTTGATCATCTTCTACTATTCACACATATAGGAATGGTACCACCACTTCTCATCTCTTTCCAAAAGCAAACAGTCTCTTTAAAGTTTCATTTACCTTTACCTATCCAACCCTCTGACCTCCATTCTTGGGCCAAATTGACTTGTAAATTACAAATCTGATCATGTCACTATCTTAATAAAAATCTCTTCAAGAAATTTGAATTTTCTGGGCATTATACAAAGAAAGCCCTTGATAATCTGACTTCAGTTTACTACTCCAGATTAATCTGCCACTACTTTCCATCACCTTTATACCCTATGCTCTAGCTATACCTAATTATACATAAATCTTTAAACAACCCAATAGCAGTTGGATTATATATACCTTCTATTTCCTGAATCTCTTTCTTACACTCTCTTTCTTCTATGTCCATTTTTGTTTAACTTATTCTTATCCAACAAGATTTGCTTTAGTTTGCCTCCAGGAGTTTTCCTTGATCTTCTAAAACTGAATTAGAAGTTCTTCCCATAATATCCTATATTTATATCTATCAAGAAAGATATTTGCCTCATTGTATTGTAAATATCCATTTATGTGCCTGACTATTAAGCTATGAACTAGCTACTTGAAGGTAATACCAGTATATCTTTTTCTTTTTTTCTTTTTTTTTTCCCCTGTACTGGAGATTAAACCAAGGAGTACTTTATTTTTTTTTTAACTTTGAGACAGAATCTTATTACATTGCTGAGGCAGGCTTTGAACTTGTAATTCTCCTGCCTCAGCCTCCCAAGTTACTGGGATTATAGTTGTGCAACATTGAACCTGGATAATACCACATGTTTAACATTTAATAATTTCCCACTGTATTTTTAAATTGCAATGTCAACTGTTTCCATGCTGAATCCCTTCTTTTGCTTATTTGAATCTGCTAATTTTTTGCGATGTTGGGGATCGAACCACGGTGCTCTACCACTGACCTATATCACCAGCTCTTGATCTGCTAATGTTTAAAAATAGTAACTTCTCTAAAACAGTAGAAGAAAGACTACTCAGCATAAAGAAGAATTACATATTCTAGGATATTAGAAGCACAGGATGAGAATTTGAAAACCATTGACATTTTAAGCTATCCTGTATATTTAAGTTACTGGGACAAACATATAAACAGCGTTATGTTGTATTCAGAATCTGACATACTATTCTATCTAAAAGTGAATCTTTTCTTCTAAAAAAATAATGCATTTTGTAGAAGAATGCATTTCCAATTTTGTACTGAAAAATCAGTGAGAAAACAGGATTTGTTATACCCACACACATATAGGGTTTGAACAGCATTATAGACAACTTTTCTCCTAAGTGAGATATAACTATCATGTTTTAGTAGAATACTTATGGAGAAATTAGCCATTATAAATTATTCAATGGAACAAATGCTTACCCACATTCCTTACGATGCTCAGTAAAAGAAAAACATAAAAATCCAACTTTGGATTCTATTCCACAATAAATATATATGGAAAAAACACAGTGTTTCTCATTGATCAATCATGGTGGAATTCTCACAACACTGCCACAGCTAATAAGCAAGCAAGACATATACTGTCCTTTAAAACAGGGGATCGGGGAGTGAAATGATAGGATTAGTTAGGTTTCAGAATGAAAAAAAAATATCTTGACAAAAATAATTCACTTTAATTCATTTCTCTCTTAATATATTAAGATTAAAGGTCTCCCTCATTCCCCAAGTTTATTATAAATTAAATCTTATTTAAACACTAAAAATTATCTTGCAAAGAACTCATTCTGTATGGTATTTTAAAAGTAATGTTTTTATTAAGTAAACACTCATTTACATAATAAACTGAGCTATTTAAAAAAAACATTCTGCTTTAATAAAATGTAACTGTTATTATAGTATGGCAAATCTCGTAGAAAATTCAAGTTGTTTTAAATAAGACATGTTTCTATTGAAAAAGAAAGAAGCAGCCTGTTGTTTTGTATTGTTTTTATTTTTGAAGACATTCCAGCACAATCAAAGTTCATTTCTTTATACTTTACTCCACAAGTACTTGACCTGTATCACAAAGAGGCTCAGGCTATCTTTGTAAAATGGCTAGTATAAGCAGTAAAAAGACTTAAGATTATAAGTCAAGCTGAGGATCAACCATATGGTGCTACAAAGCACCACTGGGAGACAATAGGCATACCTAAAAATGCTTAATTTAAGGTAAATCCTTATTGGTTAAAGGGATACAAAATGAATAGAATGAGAATCAAGATGTGCAGAATAGAAAATCTACAGACAAACTCTGTGCTAATGTCCCCATACTACACAATTTTACAGCAAACTGTTAGTACTGGGCAAAAATTCAGGGTATTGTATGATTCTGTGAATTAACTAATGAGACCAATGGAAGTCAAGCTAGGCTAGTTAATGTTTCCATTTCCGTTTGAACTTTGATCAACATTTTGCAAATATAGTTGTATGTAAGGATTGAAAAGAGTTTCAGGAGCCTATCTAGATAATTTTGTTACTGTTTTCAAATCAACCATGTCTGCAAAGAAAGCATACTAACTCCTTTAAGCATACTGCAGTTTGAATGGCTGTTATACAAATTAGTAAGTATGTGTGTAGATAAATTCAGATTTAATACTGAATGCATGTATCTTGAACGGTTTTTCTGAGGTATTTATAATTTACTAATAAACTATGTAGTTTTAAAAACAGAGCAAAGGATGAAGCAATGTTGATATCCCCTGTAACAAGCTCCTTTCAAAAGGCAAGTAATGTTTTGTAAAAAAAGAATAGCTGCATTAAAGAGTTCCCAAAGCACTTGTAGCCAGCAATGTACAATGCTAATATAATTTCATAGTATTAGACTAACCAGATGAACTACTGACAATTTTCAAACAACTATTTAAAATTTTCCGTGGAAGGTCTTACTAAATACTTAAAAATCTGTTTTTATGTTCAAATTTTATAACGTAGATCTATGACATCAAGATAAAATAAATACGTATATATAAGTTTGAAATGGATTACTCATCAACTGTCTTAAAAACTAAATTATCTGCATGTCATGAACTTTGCTAAGAAATCATTCTGAATTTTCCACCATAATTCTTTTTTGTATTTTGACTTAAAAGCTTAAGTATTAATCATCATAATTTGAGCATTTTGGTTCTCTAAATGAAGAAAATATGCTTTTAAATAAAAGATAAGTGTACATATATGATTGCCACGATTGCTTTTCCTTCGTGGTATTTCCAAATGTGAGGGTGGAACTTGTCATCAAATTTGACATTCCTTAATGCAAAACCACTTGGTGATACAATGAATTCTAAAGTTCAAATGTAATCTTATGCTTTTGTTTAATCATATGTAAATATTTTAATTTGAAAGCAATTCTTAATAGATAAAATTAATATGTAAATGTAAACTATAAATATAAAATACACAATTTGAAATAACTCGAGGCAGCAAGCTCTAGATTTCCATTAATATCTCTGCAATAATTATAACATGGTTTTAATAAGAGGTTCACTCTGTCATCCTGTCATCTTGGTTTTATTGTAGTAATACAAGAATATATGCCATCAGGAAGTAGTTTAAAAGCACAATCTGCATAGAATAAAACATTTGATATCATACAGCATTAACAGTCCAAATAGCAAAAGAAATTCATATAGTGTTCAGAACTGCATAAGCATACATTTGCTCATTTGAGAGCACTGTTCCAAGGACTGTGGAAAGCAAGAAAGCACCCTGTATAGACAGCACAGAAATTATAAAATTGAAATACAATGAGCCTGTTTGTAATTCTGAAGTCAATGCTAAACATCACATATATATTTCCATTTATCATAGATGCCCAAGAAAAACTCAATTTGCTTTAGAGCACCATTTGGCAGAAATCCAAGCAATAAAGAATTTGACTTTTGTTTGGAATTTTTAATAGACTGCATGTAGATCACACCAAAACATATTTCTCAAATACTAATAATTTTAGTACTAATTTAAATAAGTAAGCAATTATGCTTTCTGCATTTGGCAGCCAAATATTTGGAGTACAACTGGATGCCCTATATGCCTACCCTACAACAAAAGCAAGTTTATTCATTCAAATTTTAAACATATTTTGATATATGGAAAGAAAACAATATTAATGAAAAATCTGAGAAAATATCACAATCAGTAAGATAATCCCACACCTATTTTAATAGGAAAAAAAACAGAGCAGTATTTCAAGAATTAGAATTATACATTCTGAATGATCCTCAGCTGATGAGCCACTCTACTGAATTAGCCACCTTCATTAGATAGTCAGCATCTTATTTATCTAACCCTGGGGTTAAACATTTTATTGCAGTAGTCAATTTGGAAGTTATAAAATTCCTCTTTTGGGGGTTGTTATTCAGGAGGTTGGGGTAGGAATGCAGCTAAGAAAATCAGTGAAATCTCCAGAATGAACAGCCTGGCACTTTAGTATCTCACTGGGCACTCAGGAAAGCAATACTATAGAAAGCAGGTTACCGTTTACGATAGTTGTATTTTCTGTGTTATCTAGAGAAAAACAGGTTCATCCATGCAAAATGGACTGTTTTAGAAGATATTGCTGCTAAAATGAAAGACTTTTCAAAAGGAAAAAGTGATTATTCCAGATGAAATGAGAAGCTCCAATGTCAACCTTACTTCCTGAATCAGCAAAAATCAAAGCTTTACTCAGAATAGGAAATTGGAGATTTTCTTTTAATATACATATCTTTTTTGCTGAGTATGTTTTAGCTGAAATATGAGAGAACTTCTAAGAGACAGCACTTCTCATTTCCACCCACGCTTTGCTATGGCATTATAAAATACCACTACTTGGAACTAAGAATGCATCAATTTTACTAGCACTAATGTAGAAGAATCAAGAATTTAAGTCAGAAATTGCTTTCCATTTATAGCATTTTGTTACACAATCATTAGCCAAGTCAACACTATACCAAAAGCCCAACTGCAAAGTAAAAATTTTAGCTATCACTGGGACATATCTAATAGTTAAAGGTTTGGTAAATTTAAAGCAAAATTCCTAAGAGCTTTTAAAAAAAAAACAAATAACAACATCTTTGATACATACACCTAATGGTCATGTACACTTACTTATTGTATGTATGAATCTTTTGATAAAATGAATGAGAGGTCCAAGTATGCTAGGAAGCTTAAATTCTAAATATTATTTTGTTAAATGAATTGGTTATTTTTAAATGTGAAATTTTATTTATTTAATAATTCTAGTATTTCTATAACAGTGTATTTATTAAAACCTGAAAATGTGGCTAAATTATTGGCAAATATGTATCTGGCAGCTATTTCCTTTGCATCAACATTTTATTTTTTTATTAAAAGGTTTTAAACTCTAGTTGGGTGGCTTTTACTTAATAATAAACAAAAAAGATACCTCTGAGCTAGAAGAACAAATTTTGTTTAATTTTATTTTGGAAGAAATTCTATGGTCTGACTATCCCAATCCCAACCTTTGATATTACTATTAACTTCTTCCCTTTATTCTTAAGAATTGAAGTATGTAATGTGTTGGATTTCCACATGTGAAGATTGTTTTAAGTGAACTTATTCAGTAAGAATAAAAAAAAATTAGCTTTTGGGTTATTCTTTAGTGTTATAAGAATAATTTTAAAGGATTTATTTTCATAAACTTTTAAACCATCTTTATTTTCTCTGGCCTTTATATAATACTGTATGAAAATTTTGCGTGCCACCATTATTACTATGTATAAATAATATTTTATCTATCTGCCTTCTAACACACAATTAATTAAATTTAACAACGAGGTTATTATAGCTATAATACAGTAACTTTTTATTTTCAGCTTCCGTAAAATTCTCTAATACTGCTGAAATGATAGATAAAACTTTAAAAACAGGTTTAATATTATTGAAACTGGATTAAATTTGTATAATCTAAAGCAAAAAATACACTGAATTATTTTACTATGGTAAGACCAACAGGACCTGAACTAGCCTTCAGAAACAAATCCCAATTATGGGAAAAGGTTGGTAGAAAGCAGGTTACTGTTTATGATAGTTGTATTTTCTGTGTTATCTAGAGAATAACACAGTTATTCTGTATTATTGAAAGATTTTTCTATATTTGTTATCTTCACATAATGAATCACAAGTAACATTCAGATTCAAATGTATAATGCAAGACATAATAATCATCTTTAGATTTCAAACCTCAAGAGCAACATTATCTTCCAATGATGTATAAATTCAAACTCAGGTTTTATATTAATCATTATTCTAATAATTGCTTTTAATATATCATTTCACTATATAATGGACTGGGCTGCTTACATTTAAAAACAATTATTAGTTTAAACTAGTAGTTCCTGTAGTATTAAAAAAATAAAACCCTAATAGACTATGGAAGAGGCCTATTTTAGGACCATAAGATTATTAACATTTAAATAATTTCCTGATAGAAGGTTAATTTTTAATATTTTTATGATGCTAAGCACTTAGTACTGTCCTTGATTTTCTGTTATATTGAAAACTTAGCTATGCAGGTACTTATATTAATTTGAATTGCATGACCAACCATTGCTTTTATTAATGATTTTTTTTAGATATTTTCGATTTTCGTGGATCTATTAAAAGCAGTACTTTATATAGTACAAAAGCTTACATATTGCTTCTATTTTAAAACATCAAACCTTTTGCTAGCCTTTTTTGGCTGATATATTTATTATATGGTCACTAGAACCTGAGAAGAATATGACTCAAAAGAGTATCTCCTTGGGCAATTCCAAACTTTTTTGCTTATCTTGCTGTCTTGGATCTCCCCCATCTTTGATGTTTGCTTTAATTTATTAAATGTATTTAATGAAATGAGATTCCTTTTTTTAAGTTTTTATTTACTAATCTACATTGCATTTCAAAGTTATGTTATGGTGTAAAAATAATACAACTCAATTAGGCTAATAAAGATGAACCTGTGGTTAAAAAACAAACCTGAGGGGCTGGGGTTGTGGCTCAGTGGTAAAGTGCTCGCCTAGCATGTATGAAGTACTGAGTTTGATGCTCAGCACCACATAAAAATAAAATAAAGATGTTGTGTTCACCTAAAACTAAAAATAAGTATTAAATAAAAAACCTGAAAAACTCACTACTGCCGTTTCAAAGTGTTGAAAATGCACTTAAATGATATGTTTTCTTTCTGCTTTGATATATAGGAAAATTGTCAAACATTTTTCTCTTTATTTTAATATCTACTAACCATTTCTGAATGATTCCCTTACGTTTTCCTTTAATACTGATAATAAAAGAAAAAAATGTTTAAAAGCTGTATAAATAAATCCCACCCTAAACTAAACATACAGATGGAGTACCATGCCATTAAAAGGCAGGCTGCCCTAAAAATGCACGTGTGTAATAGATACATGATGTAGAAAATTAACTTCCCCAACTTAAAGGGCTGAACATGCTAAGATTTTCAAACCATTCTGTGGTGAAACTTTTTCAACAGTGTAGAGAGGTTAAAGGATGCAAATAACAAAAATGAGAGTCAGTGGCCTAACCTTATAGAAGCTGGTTTTCATAAACTGAGCAGAAATACATTTGCTGTTTTCTATGGTAGTATCCCATGCTTAAAACCCTCCCTTCCTGCCTTTGTTCAGCTCTTTTAATAGCAACCAAGTGCTTTCTTTTGGTTCAGTCTAGTAAAAAGTCAAAGGACTAGAACATGAGGGTCATCAAGGTCTACAAGGTAGATGAACAAACCAACAAAGCAACATCACAGGGTGAAGAGCAAAGGCATTACAATAAGAACCTAATTCCAACAAAAGAGAAAAGCCTACAGAAAATACCCACAATTATGAGAAACAGTAAACACTGGCAATGCCAAGAATGCCTGCTTTTGCTTTATGTAAATTTTTAGATGACAGTCTTTTTAATAAGAATTGAAACACTGGCCATTAAATAATTATTTTCAAATTCAAGTGAAATGCATCTCCAAACACACAATAACACAATGACTTATTAACTAGGAAACCTTATGCCTAAATCTATGTATGAGTAAGGGCATACTGTAAGTTCCTGGGCTTTTTCTAATTAACAATAAATTTCATTTAATCTATGCAGAACACTGACTTCTCCAATTTATTGTGTTATTCCTAAAATTTAAAAGCTACAACTATAAAGGGTCATAAGAAAATAATTTCATAATTAATTACAAAATGCAGCTTTTCCTGCTTTTATTTTCCCTATCATCTCTTATTATTGATATAACTGTGGGTGAAGAAATGTTAGATATTAATGAAGCTGCTGTTTCCTTTTAAGTTTTTATTACAATCATTATATTAATTGCTGCCATCACATTCATTCTCATGCCAACCCTGCAGTGGGGTAAATGGGATTTTGATGATTTGAAGCACAGAGAAATAGTTGGAATGATCAACCAGGTGAGACACAGGCTTCTGCATCATATAAAAAGAATGAAATTTGATTTCAGCAAAATCAAAACCAAACTTTGCCTTCAATAAAGGTCATTTTTAAAACAGGTAGATACCAGATACATTGAGTAGAGTTTATTATTAAGCAGTTTCCTGTAACATGTAAAAACTTATTATTTCACTTAGGTTTCTTCTTTCATTTTCCCTTCTCCTCAGAGAATATTTGAACACAATGAAAACAAAGAACTAAATAGTTAAAGTATAATTCTGTTACAAGGGAGGAAAATTATTTAGCAAGATAGTACAGTCTAACTGAGTTTGCACGTTATAGCAGGTATATTGCCCAAAAAAGTGAAATTACCTCAGAAAAACTTATTAAAAAAATTTAGGAATACTTCTAATTAACAAAAATTCCAACTTCACTTTCTTGGGAGGGGGAGTGGCAACAGGAAAGCTGTAACAGTATTATAAGAAGGTCATTAACAAATCTGGTCAAGCAGGATAGGATCAGTTCTGACTTGTCAGAGCAGAAGCTAGAAACAAGAAGTCTCTCCTTTCTTCTAGAGTTAATCTCAGTACAAAAAACCATGGCAGAGAAGTCAAGATTCTGATAATTCTGTTTTCTGATCATCAAGGCAATTAGAAAACAAAACTCTGAAAGCTACATAGGTGAGAGAGTTTTTTTTACATGTCTCTAATAAATCTATTGATAATTATTTTAGAAAGCACAAATGAGATAAAAATGTTTAAGAGTTTTGTCAGCCACCAAAAATTACACATGTGAGGGATTATAGTCACTACTGTTGCCTATAAATGCCTCTTCTATAATGCTGTGTCTCAGAAAATTAGTGACATAAATTAAAATATCCCAAAAATCTAATGCTACTAAAGGCCTGGTTCAAATACCATCTCCTTCATGGAGCCTGCCCTCAGTGTTCTCCTGAGAAACTGACTATTCTGTTCTTAATGATTTTCTTATATTATACTTGCATGTCATTTCTCTTTTACAAGGTTAAGAGCTCTTTGAAGGCAGGAACTATGTCTTATTTTTCTTTGTGTCTGTCATAATACTTGGATGCTAAAAATTTATTAATTATTTCAACTAAGTGCCATAATCCCAAATAACAATACTTAGTTTACTTTTAAGTGAAAATACAAAATAAAATACAGGTCAGAGTTCCTTGAGTTTCAAAGGTTTACAGCATGGTTAAGGAGGTGGAATATATATATATATAAGAAGCAATATAAATTCTAAAGAACAGTAAGTGATAGTCAAGGAGAGAGAACCTGGAGGAAAGGAAGAAAATATAGTCTGAACATAGAACCCAAAACATGTAGACAGGTTCACTACCTCCTTATAAGGCTTTGTGCCTGAAAAGGCAAGCACTCTACCAACTAAGCTATATCCTCATCCCATCTTGAGCCTTCTTATTGGGTTGTATTGTTCAAGCTTTTTATGGAATTCCAGGTTGGGTGCTCAATCTTCATAAAGTGGCCACTACTGCTTGACTAGTACTGGTTTCCTATTAGAAATGTCTTTGGTTAAAAGACTTTCAACAAGCTAGGGTGGGAGGAGCTGAAATAACAGCTATAAAATAGTCCCTAGAGGCAACTTCTGGGAGATAGGCACCCCTCTTGAAGAAGTTCAAATTGAAAGCATTTGAGTGAAAGCGTGTCTATGAAACAACCTCAAAGGCAAGAGATTATGAGACTCAGGAGATGAAGTATGTTTCTGAAGCAAAAATGTAACAACTGGAGTGGAACTGATAAATGATTTTTCAACTTAGCCTTTCATCCTTCCAAGGTAGATAAATTGAGTAGCTTGCACTGTGCTGTGCATGGGTCTTCCAGATGAGGCTAACTGTATGTTTTGCGTAGGCATTTAAAAATCCCATAGCACTTTCGATAAATAAAAGTGGGAGATACCCTGTGAGCCTTGGTTAAAATGTTTTAAAATATAACTTGGTATTTCTTGGCTTGCATAAATCCTTGAGACTGGTTATCTGACATACTGAGACAAAACTTTTTAAAATTCTCTGTGAAAATGTCTTAAAATTGGGCTCTATACATAAAAAGTTATTTTAAAAACTGTCACCTTTGAAAAGATTAAATGATAGACATTCAATAAATTGTTAAAGTGTAAAATATTTCCATACAGTTACACCAAGAAACCAAAGGAGAAATATAAACCTGAAAAAATTCCAAGCTTTCAAAAAGATTAAACATATTTTTTCTAATTTTACTTTTTTAAAAAAATAAATAAATAAAGGATTCTGTATTAGACATCACATGTACTAGGTTTTGACCTTATAATAGAAAACAATTTTAGCTCCTTAGCATTCATTCCCTTTCTTCTAGTAACAAAACTGTTTCTTATTGGAAAATCATCCCATAGGGCTTTGATAGTGATGTGTGATGATTACTCATCCCAATCCCACACACCATTGCACCTCCATTACAGGGGTGGGCACATGATTTAAACCTAGCCAATACAATCTTAGATCCCACTGACTGGACAGGAATAACCCCAGTTGAGCCAATAAAAGAACTTCTCAGAGCTTTCACCAGAATTATCAAAAAAGAGATATTGTCTGTCTGACACCTAGGTATTAAGGACAATGTAAAGTCTGAAGCTGCCAATGCCAAATTCTTCCAACTAGAGCCAGCCTGAGAATAAAGCCAGCCAGCACTGAGAAAATTAGAATTGAGAAATGGGTGAATTCATGCTTAAGCTTCTTGGATGACCTAGAATGACTCAGCCATTGGAGACACACAAATACCTGTTTCTAATTACACATAAGTTAATAAATTCCTCATGCTCACTTTTTTTCTTCTCCATTTTATTTACTTTGCTGTTATTTGCATCAGGGGTACAAATTACTAAAGGCCTCTACCACATTCACTTGATCCTACCAGTGTCCTGTCTTTCCTTCATATAGTGCCATTCTCTGCTACTCAGGGCAATTCTCTGCCTCCATTGAAGTAATGAAGATGGTGGACAAAGTCCAAGTTGGGTCTATTTTATTTGTTACCTGACCTTGTCACTAAAAGTATGAGGTAGGACTTAAGAGATTACATGATCAGTCCTTAAGGAGATCATAATTGCTAAAAGTTCAAACACAGATGACCCCTCTCCATTTCTTATTAGTGCATTACAAATGTACATATTGATGAAATTTGTTGTTACATATCTGTACATGCACACAATAACAGTATAACATTGTAATTTGGCCAATATCATTCCTTAGCACTTCCCCACCTCTTCCCCATTTCCCACCCCTTAACATAGCTGATTTTATATCTAATATTGGTCTACAATTTGCAAAAAAAAAAAAAAAAATTGTAGAAAGTCCCTTCTTTTAAGCAGTACAATCATAATTAATTTAAAAAATCATATTATACCACCAAATCCAACAGGAAATCCACAAGCCAAAAGATAGGTGCACATACATCCTAGACTGGTTGCTAAAAGTTTGCTGTGGAAAATGACAGCACTTGGAATTATTTTGTGATAATGATGATTTTGGTACTGGGGACTGAACCCAGGGGGCACAAAAGGGATATATTTAAACATTCATCAAAATAGTAGATGATAAGGGAAGAAATGATTTGAAACTGGAGGTGACTGGCCCTAGAGATTTTTATTTCCTTTTATGTGTAATTTTATGAGATCTATCTATCTATCTATTTATCTATCTATCTGTCTATCTACCTACCTATCTATCTATCTATCTATCTATCTATCTATCTATCTATCTATCTATCAGGAAGCCAGGGCAAGTTTTCAACCACAAATTACTCCTTTCCTATGCTGCAGTGTAAATAATAATTGCTCAGCATGGATATGATTAAGAGAATTTCTCACAAAACATACTCCTCTCAAAGAACTTATAATTTGAACAAAAACTGACCAGATTGTTATATCACTGTATCCATGTACAAATATGTAACAACATATCTTCATATCATACTATTACATATAATGATAATTCACCAATAAAAAAAAGAACTTAGAATTTAAGAAGGACAAGGAACAAACTATACACTAGAAATTTACATAACAAAATAACAGTTAACATGATATGTAGTTCTTCTCAGAGATGTGACTACCAGAAATAAAAAGAAAGGACTCCTGAATTATATTCTAGGACAGCAGAAATGAAGTAACAAGGATAAAGAGTAATTTACCAACATGTCTGTTTGATAAGAGGTTCAAAATACTGTGACCATCTCCTTCATCTATAAATTATGACTAAACAATCACTTGCTGACCAAAAAGCATAACATTGATCTTTCAAGATTCTCCAGGATTTCTGCTTGATACCTTGGGGTAGTTAAAATATATCCCCCCACCACTTGCAGAGTACCACTACAATAGCTATTAAATTCAGGGTCTGGCTTTAAATAATGAATACTTGACTATTATACAGGAAGCTCTCTAAACAGGGTGAGAATGGAGAAAACACCTACTTTTAAAGTAGTGTAACAGAAGTTTAGAATAACTTGAATAACAAAAAGGAATTGTCCCACCAGATAGAAAAATATACCATAAAGTTCCAGTCATCACAACCATGCAGTTAAAACAGAAATAGATAAAGCAGTGGGAAAAAAATCTGATCTGAGATATAAGTACCAATAAGAGTTAGTTCATTCATTCATTCAGCAAACATTTAAGGAACACTATTCTATTCTCTGGGAATATAACCACAGGGCAGTAAAGGAAACATTTCTGGGTTTTGGTACTTATATTCTAATGGGGAGGAAAATAACTTAGTAGTCATTTTTAAATATATTTTAACTACTATTAAGAGAAAAAGAGGAAGATGGGTGCAGGAATACATGCTTGTAATACAGTTAGTTACTCAGGAAGCTGAGGCAGGATGATAAAGTTCAAGGTCAGCCTCAACAACTTAGCCAGACTCCAACTCAAAATTTCAAAAAATGAAAAAGGCTGGGAATGTGGCTCAGTGGTATGTTAAATCCCAGAAAGAAAGATTATCATTATCCTAACACTCAGAAATACACAGTTGATACCTGATGTGTTTTCTTTCTACACATACATTCATAAAATAATGCCTCACAATCCCTTTTTTGCCAAAAACAAACAAAACCCCCAGATCTTGCTATATGTCCTGTTTTCTCCATTCAATATGTTGTGAACAGTCTCCTGTATTATTGTATATTCTGCCAGAAATTGATTTTTAATTAGTTTTTTAATTGTTTGAATGTACCTTAATTAACACTGCCCCACTGTTGCCTATTTAGGCCATTTAGATAAAAGAGCTTTGGTCATTAATTAATGTAATATTAAATTAAATGTTACCACTTTTTCATTTGTATTGATTGGAAATCATGAAAGTAGTTTTAATATACAGAAATATAATTTTAATATGAACTTATTTCCTCATCTGTTTCCAAAAATCAGCATTATAGTTTATAGAAAATAAAAATCACAAATGATTTACAATTCAGCAAGTTTTGACAACTCAAGTGTATAAAATTCTGCAATATCCACCATGATTAAGACAGAGCATTGTCATGCCTCCAAAAGATTCCTTTCATGCTTTTTCACAATAAATCTCTTCTTTTTATACCAGGCAACCACTGGTCTGATTTTTTTTGCCATTAGTCTTGCCTTTTACCAAATATCATAGGAATAAGTTCACAGAGTATATGATTCATTAGGTCTGACTTCAACGACTTAGTTTAAAGTTTTAGAGACTTCTCCATGTTGTGGGATGTACTGGTACTTTGTTCCATTGAATTAATATATCACAATTTATTTATCAGTCTAGTAGACAGACTTTCAGTTTACTTAAAAATTTTTGTTTATTATAAATATAGCTAGTAGGAACATTTAAGTCATTTTTTCATTTCTCTTGGGTACACACCTGGGAGTAGAACACTTGGGTCAAATGATAAAGTGTTATTTAACCAGAAAAAGACTTTTCCAAACCAAACTCTTCCAACAACACTGTTCACTGGGTGCGGTGGTGCACACCTGTAATCCTAGTGACTTGGGAGGCCAAGGCAGCAGGATTGCAAGTTCAAGGCTGGTCTCAGCAACTCAGTGAGACCCTGTCTCAAAATAAAAAATTAAAAAGGTACAGGGATGTGGCTCAGTGGGTTCAATACCCAGTACAAAGAAAACAAAACAAAACAACAACAAAAAACACTGTACAGTTTTCACTGTGAATAGCAATATATGTGCATTGTTACTTGATATGTTCCATCCTTTTGGAATTGTTGAGTTTTCAGTTATATTCTATTCTAGATGACTTTCCTAATGACTAATGATTTTGATCTTTTCATGAGCTTATCTTCCACTTGCATATCTTCTTGGGTAAATAACTATAAATTTTTTTGCCGAGTTTTATTTAGATTGCTCGTATTGAGTTGTGAAAGTCCTGGGTATAATCTGGATATACATCCTTTAAAATATTTCCTCCAGGTCTGTGGCTTGTATTTTCAGTTTATTGTCATATTTTTTAAGAGTAAATATTTTACATTTTGTACTTTATTTTAAAAAATATATTACTAACCCAAAATTATTCAGTTATTTCTCCTGTTTTGAGGCCTTTCATATAGTTAATTCTTATATTTAAACATATAGTATATAACAAGTCAACTGTTGTATGTCACATGACAAAAGAGTTATAGTTCACTTTGGGCATACTAGCTATCCAGTTGGTTCCATACAGGTGTGTTATAAAGCCTGTTCTTTCCTGATTGAAATGTTTGGCACTTTTTATGAATCCATTTCTTGATTCTTCTGCCTCATAATATCTATATGTTTCTGTTTGTAACAATATCACACTGTCCTATCATTGTACTCCTGATCTTTTTGTACTTCTAAATACATTTTTATCAATGTTTAAAATTCTAATTAAAAAAAGTCTTGGAGCTAGGGTTGTGGGTCAGCAGTAGAGGGCTCACCTAGCATGTGCAAGGCACAGGGTTCGATTCTCAGCACTACATTAAAAATAAATAAATAAAATAAATGTATTATGTCCAACTACAACTAAAAAATATATTTTTTAAAAAAGTCTGCTGATCACACTGAATATAAAGATAAGTCTGAAAAGAACATCTTTAAAAGAATTAAACCTTCTAATCTGTTAACATTTACTTAGATCTTCATTTACTTAGATCCTCTAATTTGTCTCTGCATTGCTTCAGAGTTTTCAGTGTAAAGGTTTTATGCATTTTTGTTAACAATGATTACTATGTATTTCACATTTTTTGATACTATTGTACAGCGCATTTTTAAAAAATTCTAGTTCCAATGTTTATTGCTAATACAAAGAAAAAGAACTGGTTTTCCTACAAAACTTTATAAAGCTTACTTATTATCTCTAATAGCTTTTTAAAATAAGATATCCTAAGTAAGTAGATTATTATGTCAACTATAATTAAACACTATCTTACATTTCTCTCTAGTTGTATGCCTTCTATTTCTTTTTCTTGTCTTATGCTCTGGTAGCATGTATTTCAGTAAAATATGGAATAGAATTACTAAAAAGGAACAGTATTGTCTTTTCACTAATTATAGAGTAAAAGTATTCAGTCTTTAGCTGTAGGTTTTAAGCAGGTCCTTCACTCTTCATCTGCCAAATTTTTAAATTTATTTTAATCTATCATAGAGTTGAATTTTGTAAAATGCTTATTTTCATCTATTGAGATCATAGGGTTTTTCTTTATCAGCCTGTTAATTCAGTGAATAACTGATTACTTTTCACCGGTTAAACTAACCTAAAATAAACTTCACCTATACTACAAATTCTGTTAATGATTTTTGTGCCTATATCCATGAAGGACAGTGGTCTGTAGCTTTCTTGCAAAATCTTGTCTAGTTTTTGTGTTGTGATGATAACAAGCCTTATAAAATGATTTGCGAAGTGTTAACCTTACCTTCTATATTCTAAAAGAATTTTTACAGAATTGCTATTATTTCTTCTTTAAAATTTGGTATAATGTACTATCAATGCTACCTGAACCTGTAGGTTTCTCTTTGGAAAAGTTTTTACTTACCAATTTAACTTCAGGTTTTCTACTTCTCCTTAACTTTGTGTCTTTCAAAGAATTTGTCAATTTCAAGTTGTTGAACTCACTGATTTAAGGTAGTTCATAATAATCACATAAAAATAAACAAATAAAATAAAGGCATTCTGTCCATCTACAACTACAAAAAATTTTTTTAAAATTCCCTTAAACTTTTAACATCTATAAGACTAGTATGATATCCCTTCTTTCATTACTGATAATACTCTCTCTGTCTTCTTTCATTATGTTTTGTTTCCTAATCAGTTTGGCTAGATTTTTTTTTTCAATTTTATTTACCATATTTATGGCATACAGCAAAAGCAGTGGAAATTTACAGTGGCAAATGCTTTGCATAAGTTCCATGAATTTTCACACCTATTCCTTTCTAGTTAGCATTTCTACAGTCTTGAGTAATTTCCTCTTACAACATATATAGTACTCAGACAAAAATTTATCAGGATTGTTTTGTATGTCACAGTTATTTCTTCCTTCTCTTCAGTAATTTTATCCACAAATTCAAAACATCTTGGCTTCCTCATACTCTGAACCATATCTTTTCTTTGTAGTGTGATCCCTTCTCTGATACCTAAATGTATCCCCTTTCCCCTAGTGAGTTTCCTAGTGTGGAAACTCACTAGGCAATATGCTAAGGGTAGCTGTAGAGTATATTTCATTTGCTTCCCCTCTAATATAAGTGCCCTATACAGCTTATTATCCAATTTTAAGTTTATCCATTTTTAAAAATGCCCTTTACCTTAGTATCAAAAAAGTGAAATACATAGTAATCATTGTTATAAATCATGTCTATGCACAGCTATTTCCTATTTGTATGACTGATTTCCTAGTGGTTTAATGTAAATACAGTCTCTGGTTCTCTGTTATGACCAAGTCAAAGTCCACATTACTGTTCTTAAAAACAAAACAAGCTAGGTGATTTGGCACATGCTTATAATCCCTCCCAGTAGCTCATAAGGCTGAGTCAGGAGGATGGTAAGTTCAAAGCCAGTCTCAGCAACTTATCAAGGCCCTAAGCAACTTAGTGAGAACCTGTCTCTAAATTTTAAAAAAAATTAAATTAAAAATGACTAAGGATGTGGCTTAGTGGTTAAACGCCTTGAGTTCAATTCCTGCTATCCAAAAACAAACAAACAAACAAAAAAAACACCCTAGAACCCAAAATGTACATGTTCATGGTATAAGAATGAGAAAAATCTCTTGATAACCATTCCAGTTTTTAATAATATGAATGTTCAGTCCTTTGTTTCATGTGTAAATATTTTTCAAAAAATGCAAATTAGGTGCATGCTGTTTTACTATCTGTATTTTCACTTATTAAATGATAACAATATTCTATCCAGTATTTGCCCAACTAATCATTGTCAATGGTTATAGATTATCAACACCATGATAGAGTAAGTATCCCTTATTATCCAACAATAACATGATTTATAAGTATCTTCCATAGGAAACTCTGTCATCTAGTAATCTGCTCTTTCCTTCCTCTTAAGGTTCTTTCATTTTCACTGCTCCAATAAGCCCAATAATCTTTGCTGCCTCTAAGTTCATTCCTTTCTCTATACTAGCTTCTTCACCCAAGAAAAGTCCTTTTAACTTTCATGATATCTATTCAAATTCCATTTAGACTTCACAGACTAGTTTAAGTCACATTTCTTAAAAAAAAAAAAAAAACACCAAAATTTTCTTAATAGGCTATTCCTGCCACAATAGGAGTTCTTTGAACTCCTACTAAACTTACTTTTAGATTCATAGTCTGAGAATATACCATAATATGTATTGAAAATGTCCTATAATCATTTCAGCTGTGTTAATCTTGCCTACCCAAATTAACTAAGGGCTATGAAACAATATGAACAATATTTCCTTTTATGTTCTTAGGATAATAATAAGCACAAAATAACTATTCTTTAAAATATGCTAGGGAATACAGAGGGTGAATGGTCAGAATTTCATGAAGATTTATCCTTAATTATGCTTTAAAACAAAAGTAATTAGCTAAGAATTAGTGTGTAGTCTGAGAGGAACTGCACACCACACAGTTTAAGCCATCTCTAGGAACTAAGTTTCAAGTATAAGATTATATGTACCTAGTCCAGGAATCAGCAAACTTTTTGTAAAGTATCAGATAAATATTTTGAGCTCTGCTTGGCATACACTCTCTATCACAATTGCTAATTATGCCACACAAGCAGCCATGACCAATAGGTAAACCAAAGAACATGGCTTTCTTCCAATAAAACACTTTATGCAAATGGTGCTAGGACAGATGTGACCTGTGGGACAGTTTGCTAGTTCTTGACCCAATATCGAAGTAGTTTTTTGTTTTTAAGTAAGTACTTTCTATCAATCAAACCCTAAGTAGACTCACAAATAAACAAAATAAAAAACAGAATTGTCTGGTTAAGCAGGAGAAAACCTAGACCTTCCTCTTGCTAACACCCACTTTTCTTTTCCTAAAGCCCTATAGAATACAATTTAAATGTATCCAAATCCTTTTTTTTTAACAAGTAAGAAAACTTAAAGAAGCTAGTTGTGGTGGCATTATATATATTCTAAGAGGTATCCATTAAAATAAATTTAATTTTTAAGAAAAAAAGTTTTATCCAGGTGCAGTGGCACAAATCTGTTATTCCAACAACTTCAGAGGTTGAGACAGGAGGACCACAAGTTCAAAGCCCACCTCAGCAATTTAGCAAGACCTGCCTCAAAATAAAAATAAAGAAAGGTTGGGAGGGGGAGGGGGAGGGGGAGGGGGAGGGGGAGGGGGAGGGGAGGGGAGGGGAGGGGAGGGGAGGGGGGAGGGGAGGGGAGGGGAGGGGAGGGGAGGGAAAGAGAAAGGGAGAAAGAAAGAAAGAAATGCCCTTATAATATGCTAAAATATTGGTAGTTCCTATCTTTATACTATTGTGCTATTTCGTTCTGCCTGATTAATGATTGCTTAGATTATACTATTGTGCTATTTCGTTCTGCCTGATTAATGATTGCTCAGTTTTTAAAAAAAAAATTTATAATTTTTTTTAAAAAACTGAGAATAAATAAAATCTTCCCCCAAATCACTGGGAAATAACAGGTTTATAGCACACATTTGAAAATGAATTTAGAGAACAATGAGAAATTAACTGAAAATTTTCTCATGAGTACAAAATACACATTTCTTTTTACTTTTATATGTATTCTTATTAAAAATTAGAAAGAAGAATATTACATAAACAAATTATTGCAATACTAAGAAATATATGATTCATTTTTGTTTTCTCAGGATTACTGGACTGTAAATCATAACCTTAAGAATTCTTATCAGTTTCTCTCAAGTCACTATAAGACAAATACACCTGTAGAAAATAAAGAATAAAAAAAGCCTGGTATGGGATACTGTTGGAAAGGAAAAAATGCTCTGTAATATGCCAAAATATTGTAGTTCTTATCTTTATATTATAGTGCTACATCATTACAGTAATATTTTAAATACCAATCCTAAGAATGATGAGTTAGGTGATGGTGGATGTAGCTCAGCACTAGAGCAATAGAGCACTTTCCCAACATGCACATGTCCCTGGGTTCAATTCCAAGGATTGAAAAATAAAAAACAACAACAAAAAACAGTGAAACAGAATTTGACACAAAGTATGTGTTCTACTACTATTCAATTTTCAGTAAATATAGCCACCTGATTTCAGATTCAATAATCTAAAATTATTTTATTAGAAATCACCCCTAACTTTAACAAACCGATAAAATTATACTATTCTATTATGTGCACGTACAAATATGAACAATGAATCTTAGTATTATGTACAATTATAATCACTAGTAAAAAAAATAATATAAAGAAAAATTACCCTTAACCTACAGAATCAAAACTACTTCAGCAAGAACATTGTTTAAAAATATAAAGGTTTTCATAACAGTTAATATAAAATCAAATCACACTGCCATTATAATTACAAAGAATTCCATTCTTGACTATTCTAAGAAATGTCTTAACCAAAAATTTCACATCAAAGGATGCTGGGAGCAATCAGTAAGTACACTGCTGTCCCTATGAGATAAAATGTGTGTGTGTGTGTGTGTGTGTGTGTGTGTGTGTATTTAAACTATTTAGACCAAATAAAATTGCAAAGGGGAAAAATAATTTCTTAAAATAATATGAAGCTATTTCTGTCCAATGCAAGAAACAGTTATTTCTACTATATGTTGGTCACAAACATTTTTCTGAAGTACAGAAATATGATCAACACAGGCAAATCATGTATTATTTAATAGACATGAATGAAAATTACATAAAAAGCTGCATGACCTTATTAAGTAAAGAAATAATAATTATATTACTAGGGCAAAAGACGGAGTTTAGATGTCAGGAACAGTGTAAAGCCTCTATGATCAAGTAATATTATCTGAGTCACTGTATTGTTGCTTGTATGGGAGTATAGTAAAAGGATTATTGCTAATCCTTTAACTGTGAATAATGATTTATTGAACAATTCCTACATAATTTCCAACTGTGACCACAAAAATCACACTCTCATAGGCCAAGATTTTTGTTAAGGTAACAAAATTAAAATGTTTAAAAATATACACATATATATATATACATAATTGCATTAGATTACAAAGTGATTTATATATATCCAACAAGGAATCAAGCATTTAGTTTTCATTTTTATTTTAATCTTAATTAAACATGTCCAAGTGTGCTCCTTCCACTTAGGTTATCAATTAGAGTAGTAACAAAATTGCAAAATACTTTTTCAAATAGTTAAGTTTCATTCAGAAAAATTAAAAAGCAAGATATTAGAAAGAGGTTAAGTGCATCTTTTGTCAGAAACCTATGTTGCTCCCTCTGGCCTCATAAACAAGCTGCTCCTTTTTGAATACAGCAGACCTTCAATTTAAATTTATGGAAAGACTAAAGCAGGAGAGCCTGCACTCACAATTTTAATAACCTATTAAGTTGCGACTTCAGATTCATTTTATAACCATGCTCCTCAGGGAGCTATGCTATCTGGATAAAGATAAAATTTTTTTCCTTTAAAGATAAATAGCATCATTAATCTGCAACATTTCTTTTCTATTATCTTTCGAAATGAGGAGTTATTTTGTTCTGATCTTGAGGTAATTAGCCTTCATTCACTAGCCTGAAAATGTCTGTGTTCTGAAAATTAAAAATGTGTCATTAAGTGGAATTTACCATAATGTCATTTATCTTTATATAGTTCATCAGTGACAGCAATGGGCCTGGGAATCCATCAGCTTTTACCAAGGAAGCATTAAAACAAATTGAAAAACAGAATAATCCCAGGCACTCTTTAACACAGTCAAAGCCATTTGGGTAATTAAATAGTGGTATTTAAAGTTTTAATTTAGATTTTCCCCTCTGTTCATCAGTAGTCAAATGAGATGTTCATATTCATAACTGTTTGTAATAAAAGGTTTCATAAAGCAAGCAGCATATCAATGTTATTAAAATTTAATATATGGGGAGCTTTAAAGTTTTTATTTTCCTTAACCCTAATTTCTAAAATTACATAAGAAATATGCCCTTCTTCAACTGCCTATGTCACAATACTCACTTCACAAAGACTGACAATTCAACACTCAAATAGCTACAAAAAAGTATATGCCTTGAAATTCAATTTCATTATTGCTAATGTTCGAAAAGGATATCTTCCACACCTTAAATTTATTTTACTAACTATATCCCTCCAACAATTATACTACAGAATTATCAGAAATAATTATGGGGGGGGGGGACTCTGAAATAACACCAGAGGTCAAAGTAAGAATTTTGTGGTGGCAGGAGAGCACTGAGACCTTCTGTTACTAGCTAAGCAACTATATTCATTCCTATATTGGTCAGAGAAACGGCACATGCTTTAGAAGCCAAGATCAAAAATTATATCCTCTAGTTAAGACATTAATAATACACTGAATGAATTCATAAAACAATACAACAAAATAAAAGAAAAGATTTGAGTGTCAGAAAAATGTTCCAAAGGTGTAAAAGTTTCAAATTGCAGAGCTCATTCAACATAAAAAAAACATTTCCTAGTTCCTTTTTTGTACATCCGCAATTAACATGGCCTTCGAAATGTTTTCTTAACAATCCAACAACATAAGAATTAACGTAATGTAGCACTGCTCACTATTAGATAATTCATATTCTGAACTTACAGTATACTCAACTGTATTAATGAGTGTTGCAGTATGAGTTTATGTTAAACTACTGGATAATTGAAGTTTAGGGCTTTGCCACTTAGATATGCAAATTGGGGTTTCAAAAATCTTTTTGGGGAACAAAACAGAATAAATGATTCTTTATAAAATGTCTATGCTAGAAAGTAATTTTCTTGGCTGACGAATTATGAGAGAGAGACACACACACACACACACACACACACACACACACACAAATGTACACAAGTACCACTAAGCAAACCTCATACCAAATGTTGGTTAGGGATCTAAAAACTTAAGTGAAAATGTTTTTCATTTCCAGATCCTACCTGGCTTTTCAATGCTACTGATCTACTATGCAGTGACTCTGGGAAATGTAAATGTGAAGATAGCACTAAAAAAGGAATGTGCATAATAATAATTCATAACTTTTTAGACATAAAAAATTTTTAGAAACAATCAAGTTTATAATAAGGAAAGAAATGGAGATTATGGGAGATGAAAACTTGACGTATCTGTGTCAACAATAGCACAGCCAGGACTAGAGTCCACACATCTAGCCTTTTCTTACACTATCTGCCTTGCAGAATAATTAATCTAACATTCACTCAGTATTTAGAGATTCAGTATCATCAGATAAATAAACATTAACAATAATAAAAAGCATATGCTGAACTGGACAGCTTATAAAAAGTTTTGAGACACATTAGGATCCTTGTATTATACAACTGACAAGCTCTTTTGTTTTACTTTGAATCATTTGCTTTTGAAATTTTAACTAATACTTCTTTTAAGATAGTTTCTAAGCATTTCTTTCTATATCCATAAACTTATTGTTTTTTTTTTTTTGTTAAGTTTTGTTACTTACCTCCTTTTAAATAAGAAAAAGATGTTGGTCCAGTCAGGATGAGCAGTAATAACATTTACCTTCTTTTGTGGTGTAACTAAAGTCATCACAGTTTGGAATTAAACATTAGTCAAATTCCAGGAAAAATCCAAGCTCAAACAAACAATTTGTGATTATTCTTATTATTCCTTCTTGGCACTAACCATTATTAAACCAATTTTACTGATTAAAAAATATACAGCACAAAAGTATATGTACTTGTAATATTGTTTGACGTGGTTAAAAAAAACTGAAAACAATTAAGTATCTAGTGGGATAGTTCAATAAACTGAAATAGCCACTGTATATATCCCATACAATATCATATAGCTATTAAAAAAGAAAACAAGCTGTATATTAATCAAGGAATGTTATAGAGTAAAAGTGAAAAGTATGTCTCAGGTGTTCATAATGACTTCCACACTGCGTGTGTGTGTGTGTGTGTGTGTGTGTGTGTGTGTATGTGTATGTGTGTGTTCTTTATATAATCACAGAGAACACTACAAAAAGATACAGAAGATATTAACGATAGTATACTGCAAAGGTATAGAAGCTGTCAATACTGTATTTGGGGGCAACAATACAAAGAGAGGGAGAGTGTGTTAACATTAAGTAACTATTCTGTTAGATGGGGACCCTGAAGTAAGACTTAGCTGCCTTAAGCAGATCCTAGAACCTTAGAGTTTTGTTGTTGGCAGGAATATTTACTAAGATTTTCTAACTGTTATTTCATCCAATGATATAGATAGCTATTTCATACATACACAGATAGCTATTTCACAACTTTAACTTTCTTAAATAAAACTAGTGTTTTAAAGATCTATTCCTTTCAAAGGTAAGAAAACTTTTTTCAAAAAAATTTTTAGGGAAATTTATTGGGAAAAATTATTGGGAAAATGGCTAAATCTGTATGCCTATACAGAAAGATAGGTCTAAGTAAAATACACATTTTTAAGTAAGGTAGAAGAATATGTGTTTAGTTTAAGGTTTCTCAATCTTGGTACTACTAACATTTGAGGCAGGAAAATTATTAGTTGACGTGGGTGGAGGCACAAGCCTGAAATTCCAGCAACTTGGGAGGCTAAGACAGGAGGATTACAAATTTGAGGCCATCTCAGCAACTTTTGAGGTCCTAGGCAACTTATGGAGATCCTGTCTCAAAATAAAACATAAGGTCTGGGGATGTGGCTCAGTGGTAAAGGACCTCTGGGCTAAATCCCCAGTACAAAAAAAGGAGAGAAAGAGAGAGAAATAAAGTTCTTTTTTTGTAGGCAACCATTTTATACACTGAAGGATTTAGCATCCCCAGCCTCTACCCAATAGATGCCAATAGTGCTTCTGTAACCTCAGCAGTGACAACCAAAAATGTGTCCAGACATTACCAAAATGGTCCTAGAAGGTGAAGGGGTAACCATCCCTAACTGAGAACCACTGCTTCAGCTACAAGTTTTCTGAGAAAACAATTTTAAATGTTTTATACTAGTAACAATTATCCTTTATAGACTGCTATGCAATATTTACATTTTAATGTTCTAAGGTGGGAAATGTTAAATATAAAACAGTATCACATCAATAGCACTCTACTTCCAAGACATGAAAACTAAAGCTTAAAAAGTATTGAGAAGTAAAAGGACTATCATTATGAAATATACTTCTTATCTACTATGTAAATTCAAGGTAAATACCACCCTAAGGGAACTCAGTATTTTATGACTAAAATTAAGGAAAAATAAGTGTATTCTTCTAAACTGTATTATAATTACAAAATTTTCAGCAATTGACACACAAAAAAATTTCTAAGTCACCATTTCATCAAGAAGCTAGAGAGGAAAAAGAAACACTGAAACATGTGAAACTCTTCTATAAAATTCAGAATAATAAAACTCACAAAAAATATAATCCATGTTGGTTTCATATACAGCTTATATTATTTTTAAAACTCCAAAACAAACAAAACCAACTCTATAGGTTGAACAATTATAGATATATTAAATTCTACCCTCCTACTAAACTTCATCAATACTGTAGAAGTACTCATTGAAATAATTGTGGCCCCAACTTAAGACTTACTATTTCTAACAGTTAGAAGTAGCTCTTTGTCTTTGTTCATCATTCATACAAGGTCATAAGTTAACAAAACATATATAAATCCCTAAAGATTTTAATCACATAGTTCATTCCAAAATTTACTAGAAGTTCCTTAGAAATAAAATTTTTGGAACTGACACACTATTCCAAGTACAGAAATGTGCACTATATGAATGATCAACTGTGGAAATCAGCATTCTCTTGACAGACAAGAACTACACCAAAAAGCAAAGCCACAAGAAAGTGTAAGTATAACATCTTAGGGAATGTGTGTGAACAGGTAGGCATATAAAAGAAAGAAATGGACAGACATAGAGGACACACACACACTAATCATTTGACCAGACAAATGGAGTGTCTTTCAAACATTCTTCTGGTTATGGAGTCCTATTATTTCAAAATAAGACAAATGTGCAAGAGAAGTTAAAACCTAAAGGCCCTGGATAAAAAAAGCAGAGAGAAAAAACCTTGGCTACTTATTCTCATTTCTTCAAAGGAATCCCAGAGAGGCTACAAAGAACTGCTTAAAAACCAAAAAACTACAGGAGAGGGAATATGAGAGGGAACCAAGAAATAAGACTAGAATAAGTAGGCTGGGGGAAAGGGATTATGTAATGAATTTCCTTAAATGCTAGCTTTAGTTATATCTAATGAATATTAGGGAAACACTGCAGTTGTCAAAACAGGGGAAGGAGATCAATGCTGTGGTGTACAAAACAAATAAAATAAATCTTGTTCATTACTAGACAACTAGTCTTCAAAATTCTCAGGTGTTTTCTATATTTTCTTATCATATGAAAAAGACACATAAGACAAGCATAGACAGTATACACAGGAAATAAAATGTAGAGAAAGGACACATTTTAACAGAATATAAATGTTCAACAATAACATTATCTCTACTTGATAAATATATCTTGATAAATATACTTGATAAATATTATTTCTTGTGAGTCTCCTGAATGCCCACGGCTGCAAATGCAGACTTTTAGGTGTCGTTTTCCATGTCAAGTGGCAACCAGTAGTCACACCAACTGTCAGTTTGACGAGTACTCTCTTAGCATTCAGAGATAAAGTGCACATATATAACGCCCTTCCTGACAAAAATGAAACCAGGGAGATGAGAGCCAGCCACCAGAGGGAACACAATCAAGTTGGCAGGAAAGGACTGGAAATGGCCATGACAATAACCCAGAAAGCTGAGAAAGGGTAAAAGAAAGCTTGCTTATTCTAACCTACTCCAACCCCCTCCCCCCCAAAAAAAGATCTATTCACATAGCATGGAGTAAGAATGGACAAATAAGAGAAAAAAAAATGTCCTTGGTGGATAAAAAAAGATTCATAATTCAGAACACCTCTGACTTCATGGGCAATCTGCCCAAGTAATCAGATTACCAAGTAATCCTTAGTACCAGCATGTCCACTCTCAATACCTTCACCCCAAAGACATTTCTACCTTACCACTCTCCTTCAGAAGCCTAATGTTGTTAAATACCCAAAGGCCCACTTTATTCACATGATTCTTTCTTGTTTTTTCACACCTGCTTTATTCAATCATGCATTCAAAGAGCATTTATTCAGTGTCTAGTCAAGTTTAGTTCTAGGCCATCAAGACAAAGTAATATAAGAAAAACATTTTTGAATTGGTAGAATGAATAAAACCATTAAAAACATACATACATATGGACACACATGTCTATATACCTACACATGCATACATACACATACATATAAAATAAGTGAGACAGTAATAAATTCTATGGAGAAAAATAAAAGAGAGAAATGATGGGGTTAAGGGATGTTAATTATACCTGTGCCAAAAAGAGAGTCTCTGATGACATTTGAGCAGAAATCTGAAAGGGAGGGAGAGAGCCATGTAAATATTGAGAAAAAAGGATATTCCACAGAAAGCATTGCAAGTGCAAAAGCTTGAAGACAAGAATGTACTTGGAACTTTTAAGAACTAGCAGTCAGTGTGGCTGAAGCAAGTTCTAATACGTGATCATCAAAAGATAACATCAGAGATATAAAGAACCAGATTATACATAGCCTTTTACATCACGATGAACACCAAGTTTTTCAAAGTGAAAAAGATAGCTACCATAGAGTTTTTGAGCAAAGGAATGACATCATCTGACTTAAGTTCTAGCTGCTGGCAGAGACAAACAGACAACCTAGAAGACGACTACAATAGTCCAGATTATGATATGCTGGATTGGAACAAAGTGGTAGCAGTGTAGATAGGAAGTAATCAGAATCTGCTTCTAAATGACATTTCAAAGGCCTAAACCAACAGGATTTACTACTGATTTGGATATGGGATATAAGGATCAAAAGTAGTTCAGGTCGACAGACAGAATCACAACTTATTGTAACAGAAACCCATCAGCAGAAATATCCAAAGAAACAATGCCAGAGTAGGAAAACCTAAACTGTAAATGATAAATTACTAGAGATTCTATGGAGATAACTTCAAGAGTTAAAAACTCCGGGGGGGGGGGATCTAATCATAAGAGAGATGCTACTCTTTGGTGAGTTTTACCTACAGGAGTTCTATAAGGTCCTCATAGTGAATATCAAACAAAAATCCCCTCTTGGATTCAGCAGGAGGAGAACAGGAACCATTTTTGAAATAAGCCCAAAACATACTGTTCTTAACAAAGCCTGACCTTTGGAGAAACTATTTTACCAGAGTTTGCTAAGATTTTATTAGAATCCAATCTACCTAAGGGAAAGGAAATGCCTGATTCTAGTCCATCTAGCCATCTAGTCTCACCTAAAGGTGGGCCCGGGAGACTGAGAAGCACTAATAAAGTTCACAGCCCAGGGCCACAGGCTGAGACTGGGCCAGTGGCAGTGGCACACACCTTGTAATCCCAGTTACTTGGAAGAGAAGCTAAGGCAGAGGATTGCCAGTCACAGAATTAGTTAGACTCTTTCTCAGAAAGGAAAAATTAAAAAATGGACAGGGGATATAGCTTACTGGTAAACATACCCCTAGATTCAATCCCCAGTACTGGGTAAAATAAAATTAGATTCATGCCACAGCATGGATGAACTCCAAAGACATTATGCTAAGTGAAATAAACTGAATACAAAAAGACAAATATTGTATGCTTCCATTTATATGAGGTATAACTAGAATAGTCAAATACATAGAAAAAGTGAAACAGTGGTTGTTGGTGGGTGATAGAAAGTTACTGTTTAATGGGTACAGAGATTCAGTATGAGATGACAGAGGAGTTCTAGAAATGGATAACAGAAATGGGGATGCACAATAATATAAATGTACTTAATGCCAATGATCTATGTGTGTAAAAATGATTAAGTGGTCAATTATATGAAATATATATTTTGCCAAAATAAAAAGTAAAAGAAGTATATAATGATCAGAAAAATTAAAGAGAAAGATATAAACAATCCAGTTTAGAAAGCTCTTTGCTAAAATTATTATCCTAAATATTTTACTTTGAAGTGGAGCTTAAAGCATAAGCATCAACAGAAGAATGATTGAATAATACATCTAAGTTTTGGAATATTATGTCACTTAAAAGTTGTGAGAATATACTAGTGGAGCTAAAGTTTAATTATTTATAATATGATCTCATTTTTAAACAATATGATCACCTAAAGTACAAATGAATGTTTAGGAATGGATATGTGATTGAAGAAAACAACAGTATACACACAAGTTTTATTATAAAAGTTATTTTGGGGTAGGTGAGTTCTGGAAGTAGAAGGTAGCAAAGATAAAAAAAAAAAAAGTATAAAGAAAATAAGACCACACTAGTATAAAGAAATATAAATGATATGGTTTCATGAATGTAATGTGTACTGGCATTTAAAAATAGAACTGGGTGTGGTGATACACACCTGTAATCCCAGCAACTTGGAGGCTGAGACAGGAAGATCCAATTTCAAGGCTAACTTCAGCAACTTTCTAACACCCTATCTCAAAATTTAAAAATATCTGGGGGATGTAGCTCAGTGATAAAGCATCCCTCTGAGTTCAATCCCAGTACCAAAAAAAAAAAAAAACCCAAAAAACAAAAACAAACAAAAAACAATAGTAGAATGCCAGGATATTCCATTACTAAGTATAGAAAACAACTCATTTTTCTCATCTTTTTTTTTTTTAAGATGTAGATGGACACAACACAAAGCCTTTATTTTTATGTGGTGCTAAGAATCGAATCCGGGTCCTGCCCGTGCTAGGCAAGTGCTCTACCGCTGAGCCACAATCCCAGCCCCCATTTTTCTCATCTTAATGCAAGGCTACAACTCTGCATGATAGCTGGCCTTCTAGAACCATTCATTCTTTTTTTTTTTTTTTTAAAGAGAGTGAGAGAGAGAGAGAGAGAGAGAGAGAGAGAGAGAGAGAGAGAGAATTTTTAATATTTATTTTTTAGTTCTCGGCGGACACAACATGCTTGTTGGTATGTGGTGCTGAGGATCGAACCCGCGCCGCACGCATGCCAGGCAAGCGCGCTACCGCTTGAGCCACATCCCCAGCCCCACAATCCACATTATGGGAATATAAGAGGGCCTTACTTGTTATCAAATAACTATGATTTTAATTGGTGGGGTTAACTGGGGTTTTAACCCATGTGCTCTACCTCTGAGGTACACCCCAGCTCATGATTATGATTTTACAAGGATGAAATATCAGAAAAATCACCAATCTAAGCACTTACCTAGAGCCTTATCTCCTCCCACCCCCGCCTGGATCCACTGCTGACAAATATACCAAAATTCAACATTCCATTCAATGTATCTGGGCCAACACTGATATAGTTCTCAATGAAAATATTTTATTTATCACAATATCATTAATAATAACTGTATTGAATGTTTAATATCATTAATAATAACTGTATTGAATGCTTAGTAATAATTAAATGCTCTACATCTCAGGTTTTAATACTTATTCCATTATTATTATTTCTATTATTTTACAAATGAGAAAAGAAAGATTAGATTTGTTAAGTTACTATCTATAGTCAAAAAATAAAACCAAGATATGTTTAACTGGAAAACAAATGTTCAGGTCAGAAAATTATATTATTTAGAAAGAAACTGTTAGTTACCTAGTTTACTTCATTTAACCAAATCAAAAATCACCGTGAGAAAAGTATTATTAGTCCTATTTTCAAATGAAGAAACTAAAGCTCAAATAAGTCTATACATTATCCAAGGTCACAAGAGCAGATCTGGAATACACTAGGGTACATCTGACTCTAAACTCCTGACTTATTTGAGTTGCCACCTTTCCTTTCCTATTTATCCTCTGTGGATTTTGTGGGATCAATAAAACCAAGGGCTGTAAAAGAACTGTTTTTGCATCATTTATAAAACCTTATTACTCAGTGTTTCTTTCATAAAAATTCAAATGCTAAATTTTCTCTTAGATTCCAATGCCAAAAGAAGTTACTTTCCTCAACATAAATCATATCTAACCATTTGTTCACTTGTGCTATGATGTTGATAGACATGGAGCCACAGGGTCCTTCCTCTGAAAGAGTTTACAGATATAATATAATGCATATGTAAATAACCATAGTAAAAGGAAAAAGTAATATGCAACTCTAATTAAAACAACAAAATACACAATCCATTACATTTACTTTTGCTTTAGTTACTGAAGCTGAGAGCCAAATTTAATGTTTAAGAACAGAAATCATTTCACCTCAGGTTCTTAGAAGAGAGAATTTAATCTGATTTTTCAACCACACAGCTTTGTTTGTAAATGTCTATTGTATATTCATCCTATCTCAAGCTATCTCAAACCCCTTTGTGGAAACAGGTAGAGTACATAAAATAAATAAGTAAAGACAGACTAGTCTAATAATACAAACTGACTCCACAGAATGTAAAATTCTTTTATGGCATACTGAGCTAATTTTATCTTTACATAGCATACCAGAGACTTTCAGGGTTTGTTGGAGGGTCAAATGAAACAATATGTTAAAAGTACTCTGAAATCTGGGATTCTAGAAATGCCTATGAATGAAAACTTTATTTTTACTCTCTATTTTCCACAGACATTATACAAATTTTTAAAACCACACTGGATTTATATTTAGAATGTGTAAGTTGGGAAAATGACAAGGGAAAATGGGATATGGCTGGGTAAATGGTGTTTTGAAAGGCCAATGCAATGCAAATAATGTGAGTTTTGTATAGTGTCTTTGTTTCTATAGCTTTAGGGGGAGGTGGTGAAGAGCACTAGGCTAACAAAAGTGATGGCTTAGAAGCACTACCATTACTCTGTTCTTTTCACATCCTGTGCATGGTAATTTGCTACTGCCTCAGCAATGATATCTGCCAAATCTTTAAGTGCCCTATGATGCATGTCATTGGGCCCTGCCGATTTAAACACATTCAACTTTTTAAAGTAATGCTGGACCTTGATTCTCCAGTCAGTTTTGGCTTCCCTCCCACCCATTCAGATTTTCTAGACAAAAAGGGATTCTGTTATCTCAGAAGTAGTGATTTTGATGAACATAAAATGGCACAGAAAGACTTTTTAAAATACCTATTACTACCTTTCCTCTTTAATAAAGATTTAACTTTTTTGTTTTCTTCCACTGGCAATACAACAGATCCTTAGGCATTCAAGCAGGATCCGTTCTTCAAATATGGAAATTCAGAATAAAGTGACAATAAAGAAAGAAAGGAATGAGGAAGTGGAAGGACATATAAACATATTACTTTTTGTCTCTTTTTCTCTTTGATCCTGTTCCTTCCACTTCAAGTCAAGGAATGGCTACGGAGCTAATGTAGTACAAAAATAATATGGTGTTATAAAGAGAATAATGGATAAAATTGACCCTTTTTGAACACTAAGAAGCTGTAAGATCTGAACAAATCAATCACTGAATCATTTTTTCACTTATAAAATAAAGAATTTAAACTAGATCTTCACCTGTTTCAGATTTTTAAAAATTCAACGAATTTAAAATCAAAGTTATAAAAAATGCGATGATATCCTGGTTTCCCACAGCCTCTTCTACCCAATGGAAACTGCCCTCCCTGAACTGCCTTTCCCTCATACTCCAAATTAAAATTTTAATTCCTATTCACAATCTGATTAAGATTAATTCACACAGGTCTAAATGAGACTTAGTATCACAGGACATTTGCATTTTCTAAAGTCTAAAGAGAGCGGGTTAAACCACATGCATTTATAATGAACAGAACTTGATGGTAGGTGTAAGTCAGGGGGAGGGAAGAAAGGATAGGTATCTAAGCACAGAGTCTCCCAATGGCCCACACTTATGACCCACTTCTCCCATCTTCTTGTTTCTCAATTACACTTGCAACTCTATTTCCCACAAAGCATAATGTACAAACAGCAATACATGTTCTCCAATTTTTTATTTGGCTCTTATTCCCTTCTTTCGAACTGGCTCCCATTTTTACCTTCACCTTCAAATAGGTAGGTAGTATTGCAGGACTCAGCTATACGTCAGCCACATCTTCCTCATCTTAGAGCCGTAACACACACACACAGACACAAACACACACACACAATCACTGTGAGGAAAGGGGAAAAAGGAAACACATGAAATGGGGAATGGAAAGAAAAGAGAAGATCTGGGATTATTACTTTTTAAGATTTATTATGAGGAAGATATGGCAAAAAGAACAAAAAGTAATAAATGAAGTGGAAAGCATGGAGTCAGCTCTAATTAAAACAATAGAGACTATGAAAATAAAATACAAAATGAAGCCTGGAAATAGATGGAGAATTTTGTGTTCTTTGGGGCCTTCTTTTCATTTTTTTTTAATGATATACAGTGAAGAATGGAAAAAGGAGTAGAGCTGGAGGATAAGAAAGGTGAAAGTGGACATGACAAAGAAAATAAAACAGAAAAAAGATGGGACTCAATATACAGAGCCCCAGTACTTGCCTAGCACATCTGAGGCTAGGTTTGATCCCAGCACTGCTTTAAAAATAAATGATGAGCAATAAGGGAATTAGAAAAGCAGAAAACAGAAAAAGGATTAAGAATGCAGAGCAATAAGAAAATGTATGATCCAGTCAAGAGAAAATATAAAGATTTCATGAAGATGGTGCAGAAGCGGGAGTGGATTTATATAAAAGAAGAAACAGAGAAGAAATCAAGAATGAGAGAGAACAGCAAAGATAAGAATAAGAGGAATCAGAGCCAGCTGGGTTACAAAGCAGCAGCATGTGTCTTTTTGTTTTGCTTTTTGTTTCTTTTAAATAGGAACACAAAGTGGTGAGAGATCTTAATAAAGAACAGCACCATCTGGGGCATGTTTTGTTTGGCCTTTTAATGTACTACAGGAAACAGAACCCCCAAAAAAGGGAATGTGAGTGGTGAGGGGGGTGTGGCAAATATGACAGAAACAGGAAGCTATAGAAAAATGAGTTCAGCGGGTAGCCAGCTAAAGGACACAGGTGGCAAGCACTTGGTTTCAGGCTACTCTAGCAAGCAGCAGGCAAAAGAATTTCATAAAGCAAAGAAAATGTGACAAACACACCAAGGGTCAATCATCAATTATTTCAATGTAAAAAACTGAATACAGTTCTTTGGTACCTCTTCTTTCACTCCACCATCTATCCTATCTAACAGAAGTCCAGGTTTTAACTCAATTCTTTTATTAATCTTTCCAATATATCTCCTTCTCTACCTCCTTCCTGAAATACTGTGCTAGGCACTGCAGAGGATACAAAGTTTAAGTGAGCTAGCCCTATCATCAGAAGCTCCCAATTGAAAAGGAAAGGCAAACACAGATAATTACAATATGCCTTCCTTATTAAGTTTGCCAAGTACAGGGAATCTCTCCTGGTATTGAATTCTTTTTCTTTCATGGCACCTACCTTTTCTACTTTGTATTATAGTCAACCTGTCTAGACTATTAATTTTTAAGGATTAGAATATTTTTTCTGAGTCATTTTTGTTTTCAATAGAATCTAGTATAATGTCTTACATAAAATATGCAATGGTGCTGTGAGAGGGGAACAAAGTGCTATGATTTCTGAGTAATTAGGAATTTGGGGATCTTGTGGAGAAGCCAAGATTTGGCAAAGATCTTAAACAAGAAAGATTAAAATGAACAGAATGGAGGCAACTCAGAGCAAAGAACAAACTCATAAAACAGACTCATTAAGAAAATAATAGCAAGTCACTCCATGACAGGACAATAGCTGAAAAGAGAGAGGAGGAGATGAGATTGGCTACAATGTGAACCAAAGGAAAACAAACTAGGCTGAAACACTGGACTTAATATGCATTATAATTATATATATACATATATATATATATATATATACATACACACACACATATAAATAAGTATTGAGGCATATGTAAATCTATAGTTTAGAAAAGTTCTCTGGATAGAGCACTCTGGGTAAAAAGAAGATGAAATGATGAAGTCTGAGGAAAACTTCAGAGAAGAAGTGATATTTGAGCTGGGTCTCATAGGGTGACAAGGAGCTTCTTTGAGAAAGGGCTGTACAGAAGATAAAAAAAAAATGAAAAATGGTATGAAAAAAATGGACACCATAGATTCTGGAACTAGTGGGAAGTCTGAAGTGAATGGGAATAGGGTGTTTAGAGAAATGAGAATATTTGAAAGATAGACTTAAGCTTTATTATGAGGGATATTACAGTTATGTTTGATTACAAATTTTATAATAAGGAGAGCAGAAATTTCCCTTATTGCCTATATAGAGTCATATTATCAAGGAATATGTGATTTGCCAATTATTATTGATGACAGTGTCAATGTCCCTGCTCACATGTTCAATGAGACAATGCCTTTAAGTATTCTATAGCTCCACTTCAGAACATTTGGTTGCTATGCTAAAGAAAAATCCATTTATACTTGTCACTGACCAGATCTCACAGATCAGATTCCCAGAATTTTTTTTTTTTAACAAAACGTTAAATCCAGAAGAGCAAAACTATTGTTCTGACTTTCCAAACAAAGAGGACTACTAAGCGGGAAATAAAAGAACGGAACATCATTTACAAGGTGGATTATTTCAAATTGTTAGATTGAAACAAACTACATAACAGTAAATTCTTCTGCATATTGCACATTTAATGACAAATCTACACCTCCAAACTCATGATATTGGAAGGAGTGGCATTTCTGTTTCAAAAAAATTTTCATTGTGCCTTTCCTCCCAACTACACATCATCACTCATCACAAACTTGAATCAAGTGCTTTAAATAACACTTTCAATAATGTGAACTACATTCTTATTATACTTTGCTATAACTTCCTGTGTCTTTGACATATTCAAGAAGTGAAACTCATGCATAGCATGTTTATATTATTCCCTCCTTAGCGAAAGCTCACAGACAATGTCAGGTCTGGAGAGATAAGAGCTGCTTCCAGGACATGAATTCTCATGAGGATTAGGCAACCACCATCTGGGGCTCCAGAGTTTATCTGTAGCAGCTGCTTTGGAAGTATCACAGGAGAAGTGTTGGGGGGGGGGGGTCGGGTGTCTAATTCTGCAGTGTTTAACAAGTTGCTCTACCTTGGCTTTGATCCTTGCTCTGAACTATTTTTTCCTCTTTATAAAAAAGAATAAAATATAACATAGTGACCCTTTCTTCATAAAATACAACCAATTTAAAACAGCACTGTATATTTGAATAATAAATTCATTATGCACTCAAATGTTTGCTAACATGTTCCAAAAAATAAAAATTTTAATCATTTTAATAATTATCCAAAAATTATCTAATATTTCTCAATAAAGGTTTTATCCTAAAAATGTATATTCCAATTTTAAAAACTTCTACTTAGGAGAAAAAAAAAAAAGGCTTTGGCTTTAATCATGTAACAATATCCTAGATATATGGGGAAGATTTTTTAAATGTTCTCAAAAGACATTAAAATAAGCCTAACACTAAATTTTATTAAACTAAAAGTTTTTAACCCAATATTTATGTAAAAGAACAATGGAACTCAAAAGTGAATATGCTAGAGGAATAGTTAAATTTAAATTCTCAGTTTTAAATGATAACCTATTAAAACTGATTTTTTTAATATTTAAAGTTAACTTTTATAGTGCTAAAAATGATCATAATAAAATAAAGAGCTAGATATTAAATAAAAACAATAAGAATAAGGTATATTCCTATATGGTATCAATCTCAATATCACTACACAACTGAAAAAATGCCTCTTTCCTTAAATTAGGTTCCCTTTAATTTCAAATATTCTCCTTTATCTGTTACAGAACCATAAGTTATGAACAATCCTTGGCAATAGACATTATTAAAATTAAGTAGATAATACTACTATTAGTCCCATCAGAGATCTTGTAAAGTGGCTGCATCTATAGATAAAATTCCAATATAATAGTTCTGTAAAAAAGAATTGGTTCATTATTTCACTATTCATTCCAAATGTGTGTCAAACCTATTTCTGTAGTGGGCAGTGTGACCTAGAAAAACAAAAGGCAGAGATCTGGGTGTTCCAAAAGGATAAAAATTGGTAGATTATATGATTTCTGGAAATTTTCCAAATCTAAAAATCTACATATTTATATCTCAAGAACTGGCATACATCCTACTCTTATTTCTTGGGAGTATCCTCATGATTCTTCACTAAAACCAGATAATTCAAACTAAACACAACTAAAAGTAAACTGCCTTGTCCCTCAACTTTCCTTTTTCTGTCAGTGGTAGAATCATTTTTAAAATCACACAAAGTACAATTTCAGAATTCTTTTTTATTTTTCTCTTCATCAACCTTTTAATGAAGTCATCAAGTCCTAGTGCTAACTAATTCAAAATTATTTTGGCAATATTTGTTTATTTTCAAAACTACCATTACCAGCCTATGTAAAGTACCTCCCCTGGACTTTGGACTAAATTAAAATTTTGTAGGTACTATCTAAAACTAGCCAATTCAGAATAACTCACATTCAATCAGTACTACATTAAATAATTTGCTTATACTCTTCCCTTATCTGTTCTAGTTTAAAATGCCATTTTCTTCGCTCTCCATAGTCAAATCCTCCCAATGCCAGATTCTCTAGGATTCAAATTCAATTGTTTCTTTCCCTATACAATATGCCACATTTACACCGAAACTGTCACCTTTCCCCTTGTTGAACTGCTACATCAAACTCAAAATATACAAGTTTGTATAATAATGTGACAAACAAGATCTGAGTGATAATGTTCATATAGATGAAGGAGACAGAAAGAAAGCAAACAACAATAACAAAAAACCTTATTTTGTATTTTTTTTCCTGAAAGTGCCCATAATGGCTTATAACATAATAGATATGTGTTGACTGAAGTTTTCAACAAAATAATTTAGGCATTTAAGGTGTGTAATTCATACACTTATATAAGCGTTTTACCTTTAAAAAAAAAAAGATTCCAGAATCCAAGAAATCTGAGTTTCAGTTCTGCTATAATACCTATATGAGATTAGGTAGTGACATAACATACAAAGATGTCCTCTGGATACAGAATTTGTCTATATAATAACTGCTTGTAATAAATATTAGCTATTCTCTTATAAATGGGATTTTCTCTTAAATTCCTTGTGAGTATTTGTTAGAGATTCAATTTGTTACCCAAGCTGTGGATTTATGGGATTTACATCTTTAAAACCAATTCCAGCATAATTTCACACAGAAGCCTTTCAGAAGTTAACCAGGACACCCCAAATAAATCTTTCCTTTGAGAAGAATAAATGCTCCATGAAAATAATGAATACATCACTTAAACTTAAAGCATGGTGTCTGTGCAACCCCAAGCACTACTCCAACCACCCACGTGCGTCTACAGTCTACCCCACCCATTCCCATTACCTATTCAGTTGCACTTTCCCAGTACCATTACTTCAGTTCAATTCCATACACCAAATCCTATTTTATACTACTTGGTTCTCTACCTACATGACCAGATATTCTTGCTCTTGAGTTTTTTTCTATTGAACTCTAAACTGTCCTGCCCACTTACTAAATAGGCTCTCAAGTCTTTCATAGTATCTCAGAATTATCTCCTGAATCACAGTAGAATCAGGTAGCCAATCTGAACTCTCCAGTTTTCTATTAAAAGTATTGTCCAACAAAACTACAAATACTTCTCAATATATTCAACTGCCACTATGACATAAGTGACAAATAATGATAGAGTAGCATTTTTCTAACTTTTTATGCTTAATATATCCACATTCACATGAAAATTTAACCTCAAGTATAAGATGGAGTACTTAATTGTGTGGTATAGGCAAATCTGTGCCAGAGTAGTTCAAAGAGCAATATCAATATGCTTGAGACTGAGCCCTCTAGAGAATCAAAATGAAGAGCAGAAAGAGACTAGGCAATCAATTCAAATCTCCCATTTTATTTTATTTTATTTTATTTAAAATATTTATTTATTTTTAGTATTTGGCGGACACAACATCTTTGTATGTGGTGCTGAGGATCGAACCCGGGCCGCACACATGCCAGGCGAGCGTGCTACCGCTTGAGCCACATCCCCAGCCCCCAAATCTCCCATTTTAAAGAGGAGGAAATTAGGCTGAGCAGGGTGACCCATTCCTATACTACCAAGAGGATTGTAAGTTCAAGGCCAGTCTGGTCAACTTAGTGAGACTCTGTCACTAAATGAACATAAAAACAGCGGGAAAGAAGCACAGTGGTTGGGCACACCTGAGTTCAATACACAGTATGGTAAAGAGGAAGAAACTGGATGATAAGAATCACACAGGAAAAACTATGGAGGAGATGAGAGTTTAAGTGGACTAGACCCATTAAGAAAGAGGGAGAAAGAAATCCTTGAGACCAGATAAAAAGCAAAGGTAGAGAAGCAATTTGATTTAATAAATATTCATGGAAAGAATGTTTAAATAGCTACCATGTGCCAGTTCCTGTGCTAAGTTCCTCTGATAGATTGCCTTTGCTCCTGATAAACAGACTTTCTGTTATCACCTCTACTTTGTACAGTGTAAGAATTCTAAGGGTCACAGAGTCAAAAATGAAACAAGAAACCCCTGATTCATTTTGGTGCAGAGAGCATAGTCTATTGCAGGTTTCCCCATCTATTACTTATATAATACTCTTATCTTTTCCAGCCTTCTTTCCACCTTTTGTGTAATGCTAGGGTCTTTTTCATCTTTAAAAATTTCTTAAGGTACACTTGGCCCCTTAGAAAATATTTCAATTCTCATGCTCTATCACTATCAGTCTTCTAAAATGGGACTATGAAAAAAATGAACTTAAGCCAGGCACAATGATGTGCACTTGTGATCCCAGCAAGCTGACAGGCTGAGCCAGGAGGATCACAAGTTCAAGGCCAGCCAGAGCAACTTAGAGAGACCCTGTCTCAAAATTAAAATTAAAAAGGGACTCAGGGGCTGGAGTTGTGGCTCAGAGGTAGAGCGCTTGCCTAGCATGCTTGAGGCACTGGGTTGGAACCTCAGCACCACATAAAAATAAAATAAAGATACTGTGCTCATCTATAACTAAAAAAATAAATATTGGAGAAAAAAAGGGACTCACGATATAGCTCAGTGGTAGAGCACACGCGGATTCAAACCCCAGTACAGGGAGTGGTAGGAATATATAACCTATCAACCCAAGATTATAGTACATTTGACATAGATTTACAAGAAACTATCAGTCTTCTTTTCAAAATAAATTGGTTTTATTACCACACTGTCATCTATTTACTGGGTTTAACTACTAGCTAATATTGCCTCTATCAAAGCAAACTAAAATGTATTCTTAAAATGCTATAAATAAATAGCATTAGAAACCCAGAAATCCCATGTGACATGCCCAGGAAACACCTAACCCCAGGAGGTTCTGAGTTACTACGTGCCTTTCTGGCAAACATATGGTAATGCAGATGACTACCTTCCATGAACCAACTCATTCATAGGACTATCCTGAGCAAAGAATAAGATGTTTAACCTGCCCTAATCTTATCAGAAAAGTGGGGTATGTATCTAACAACAACAACAAATACAGCACCTTAATGAGAATTTTTTAAAGAGCATTATGGTGAAGTAAAGAGAAGGGAATAATTGCTTAGAGCTAAGGAGTTAGAGATACAGGTTTTGCTAGGTGATTTGCACCAGTACTTTATAAAGTAGACTTTGAAAAGGAGAGACTGCTTAAACATACTGTTACTTGGTCCAACCCTTAGAGAATAAGATAAATATATTAAATAGTTTCTAAAGCTTAGGTTGACCATAAGAACATAGATGAAATTCTTAAATATATTAAATTTATTTAAAATTATATATATTCTTAGGAATATATCTAATGGCCTGATCCACAAATGCCTTGAAGGGTAGGAAGTCTATCAAAAGGCTGAAACAGGGTGGAAAGGGGCATTCTGCTCAAAAGAAAAGCTGGGAAAAAATGAGGAAGCTAGAAAGTGAGAAGAATCTAGCAAAATGAGTATTTTGGTTTGCCGGGATCAAAACCATAAAGTCTTGAATGCCAATTTAAGAAGCAGGAAAATGAGAAGGTGTAAGGTGAACTTATTTATATCATGGAAAAACTGAACAAGAAGACTTTAAAAGTTAACAAACCTTTAGTGCTGTGTGTTAGGCATTTTGCTATATAATAAAGAAATGCAGATTCCTGGCAAACTTATATTCAATAAAACTCAACATACAGTGAGACTAATATGCATGATTACATTTTATAACTACCATAAAATCTGATATAACAGCAATATGAGTCAAGTGCTAACAATCAATACAAAAATATTTGGTGGTTAGAGCTGGCAAAGGTCTTATGGAAGAGAGAAAATTCACCCATGCCTTGAAAGGTAAATAAATAAAATTTTCTCTGTGAAAGACAGGGGGATATCAGGGAAGTAACTAAAGCCTGATTTGGAGAGATCTAATTATAAGAGTGGAAAGAGTAACTAAACAAACAATAAACTATATATTCTAAGGGAGAGAGAATGAGTAAGAGCTAGCAATTCTATTCCTACATCTGTACCCAAGAAAATTAAAAATATATGTCCACGAAAAACTTGTACACAAGTTTTCGCAGCAGCATTATTATTAACCAAAAAGTGAAAGCAAATCAAATGCTCATCAATAGATGAATTGAGAAATAAAGTGTATTACAGTTATACAACTAAATATTATTCAGCCATTAGAAGGCATTAAGTTCTGATACATGCTATAACATGGATGGATCCTAAGAAAATAGTGAAGTGAAAGAAGCCAGTCACAAGGAACCAGGTGCTATATGCTTCTACTTTTATAAAATGTCCATAATAGGCAAATCTATAACCTGTTTTTCTGTCTTGCATATATCCATCTATCTCATTAAAATTCACTCTTGTGCTAGGCATACAGTGAAGTCTATTTACAGTGCATATAAAATGCATATGAAACAATGGAAAATCCAACAACATAAACAGACTATGATAAGCACTCATTTTTTTTTAAATTACTATTTTTTTTCAGGCTGTCAATCCTGGCAGATGATATTACAGGGACATATATGTAGCTTATATCACTTGAGATATTCTCTTTTGTCCAATTATTTAAACAATTTAAAGGAATGTTTTTATATAAAACAAAGGATCATTGTTCCTCTGAGGAGGGAATAAGACTTTTCTGAATTTTTTTTTTTTTTCTGTTTCAGGAGAGTAATTACTGTTGATAAAAGTAAGTGTACTGGAATTATAAAAAAAAAAATTTAAGTTGTAATTCCTTCCTGAAGCCACCCCATTAATTTTTATTAAACCATTTTATTTGTTAAAAGGTGTTTTCTAACTGAAAGATACTAATAATTTTTTAAATTTGGGAAATACAAAGATGTAACTTTCACAAATAAGAACTATGAATTGAAAAACAATTTCACTGAAATTAAGTCAATAGATCATTATTAAAAAGCATATGTTCAACAGTACAAATAAATTTTCATTTCTAAAAGTTTCTATTTGAGGATAAAATCCTAAAATAGCCCCTAAGTAGCACCACAATTCAGCTACTAAGAAAAAGCTAAGTAATGCTTCCCATGACTAAGTGGATTAATTCTTTAGCCCAAACACAATTACTGTTCTCCACACTGTTCCATTGAACATCTAAATAAGCATCCCAAAGCTTATTTCATTCAAAGAAAAGATCCAGACCAAAGAATAATCCCAATGTATGAAGTTTACATTTTGTGTAAAGTTTTTTTTTTTTTTAAGGGAAAAATCTATAAGTGGTAATCAGGAAAAGAAATGAGTTATTTTAGACAGGTGTTGGGGATGACATCTATTGACTAAAAGATATCTTTGTTGAAGGAGTACCGTGCAGATTTCAGTAGATGTCTTTTTCTCAAACCAATTAAATTTTCTTTCTTAGTTCTTGAATCCACAGCTGGCACACATACATCAGCACTTAAAAGAATAGTTCTTTGAGAAATAACCTATTACATGGAAAGAAATGTTTCATCTAACTGTTCATTTTTTTCCTTTAAAATTGTCCAATTTCAACCATGTATGAATCATCACCTTTGCATTATTTATTAAACATTTTGTTCTCCAATACATTTTTTAAATTTCAAAAAATTTGCTGTATAAACGTCTGCTATGAGAAGAGATTACGGCAGTGCCAGGTAAAGGGGAATAGGAGAAATATAGTGTACTGAAACAATTTTCTATGGCTTAAGGGGTAAAATGAAAAAAAATTATTTATTAATTTCAGATCATATTTCTCTAACAATAACAAGTCATCTGACTATTGGATGGGCCTCCTTTTTAATACTTTCTATTACTAAGATGTTCCACAAAAGCTAGGAGACCAAATCCACCATATTGAAGAGAGACTGCCTATATGAGGAAGTCTGGACTAGATAACCTATAGGGCTTCTAACTCCTATGACTAGTCAGTTTCCACTCTTCTTTATCCAAAGTTGTGAAATTATACTTGTTTTATCATTTGCATAGTGCCCCTCTGGAAACTGTTATTGTTGAATTACTGTTGCAACATTAGTTTTTACAAAAGAATTTTTAGTTCTTTTATAACACCTTTGCATTTAACTAAAGGATTATTTACTGTTAGGTGGTTTTCTATATCTCTGTCTCAAAGGACTTTAACAAACAATGCAAATGTATTTTCACTAACTCAAGCTATTTAGCTTAGGTTTCCTAATGAAGACAGGGTTTCCTTTTATTATTGGAAACTAGATTGCTCCAAGGAAGCAATTGAATGGTTTCTTCTTTTACTTTTGGGCAAAAATGAAAATAAAATGTAAAATTTCTACCCAGTTTTGATTCATGTTTGTGTTCATTAACAGGAGTTAAAAAGCCTGAACCTCACCTTTAGCAATTGCAGGTATAATCGGATTAATTTAAATGGTTATTAATGCTCTTTGGAATTCTAATTAGCCAGGGGGACAGCTGATGCAGACGGCCTTTGGGGAGGGGGCAGGATTATTCTCTCAATCAGAGTTCCAGCTACTCTCAGAGAGCACCCCTACATAATTTCTACCCATCTATTTTAGCAAAAACACAGGGGGTGTGGAAGAGGTTGTAATGTAGAGAAACCGGAGAAATACAAAGGACAAAACGGTAAGAAGAAATAAGGAAAAGAAAAAAAAAAACTCAATATACTTTAAAAAATTGAACTGGTGATTTTTCAAAAAGAAAAAAGAAACCCAATGTACTTCCAATAAACAAAAATGACTTACTAGAAAATAACTGTAAGATAGTGGACTAGAATCTTTCTTACGACAAATTAGAAAGACACAAAAATAAAAGTACTTTTACCTTAGGGAAAGATTTCTTTACCCTGCTTAACTAAAAATGCAAACACTTTCATAGCTCAAAATGTTTCTCTAAATTTGCATTAAACATACCAACAAATCGGCTAGTTTTCCTAGTATGAAGTCTAACACCTATAATCTTAAACAATTTGAGGCAGGAAATCAAAGAGTAAAGGAAAACCCCTACCCTATGGTTAGAACTGCTTCACTTGTTTTAAGTGTGATTTCAAAAATACATCAGAAGTTTTAACTCCAAGTAAAATAGAATAAGCACGATCTATCCTGTCTTTTCCATGGAATACAAGTATAAAATTTGGATAGAATGCATAAAGCAGCTAGCTAGTTAAGGCAGACTTAAGAATATCAAGACTTTGAACTACCATCCAACTGGTAGCAAGTTTACCACTTTCCCCCTGTGGATCCCTGGCCTTTACTCAACACAGTCAAATTCTGGAAGTGGGCACTTGGGTAGATAGAGAGAACTCCAGAAGAATCCCTCTCTTTCTAGGTTGAGGGATAAGAAAGTAGTCTATTAATGCTCAGAAAGTGGAGAAAATTCTTCAAACTTTTTTTCTTTTCAATAGTCTCTTCTACCCAAGACTCCAAGCAATTTTAGGATGGTGGTTGATGAGGTGATAGTATCAGCAATGATGCATGCAGGAGTCTAAAACTCTAAGGGAGGAAACCTTCCTCTTAAAAAGGATGCCAGAAACTCCTGCTAATTCTGATCCTTGGCCTCAGATGTGGGCACAGTTGTGAGTGTATCAGAAGTGAGTAATGAAAGTTCTACCTTTGTGGCTAGAAGACCAAAATAGAGAGGCCCAGGTAATGAAACATGCCAAGGAGACCATGAAAAGAAAATGACTCCATAAAGTTGTTTATAAATTCCTGTGCTTATTCTCCAACCCAAGTTGCACATGCTGAAGCTGGAAAACTGAACTCTACAATAGACAACTACCCAGTTACCAGGAAGACCAATATTTGGCACACGTGCAAGATAGACAAGACTAGAAGAAATTGGCAATGAATCCCAACACACAGAAGGCTGCCTAGAACTTGCTACTGAACCCAACTGCACTGGCTGCTTACTAAAACAAAAATGTCAAAATCACCACAGGATTGACAGAGACAAAGAGTCTCATAGTGCTTACATTGTCCAGAAAACAATCCAAAATAATTTAACACATGAAGAATCAGGAAAACCTCAACTTGTAAGGAACAACAAATTAACAGATAACAACACTGAAATAAGATAATGGATTTATCTGACAAAAGATTTTTAAAGCCATTATCATGCAAATGTTCTAATAAGTGCTAACACTCTTAGAATAAATAGAAATCTGAAAAAAAAACAAAGATATAAAGAAGAACCAAGTGGAAAATTCAGAGACTGAAAAATAAAGAACCAAATGAAAATCTCACTGTATGGGTTTAAGAGTTGAATGGATATGACAGAAAAAAAAATCATCAGTGAAATTGAAGATAGATTAATAAAAAGTATGCAATCTTAACAGATAAAAAAGATGAAGGGGGACCAACAGGAAGTGGCATAACATTTTTCATGCTTCTAAAAAATGAACTGCTAGACCAGAATTCTGTATTTGGGGAAAATGTCCTTCAGAAATGAAGGTTAAATAAAGACACTCTCAGATGCAAGGAAAACTATCAGAATTTACTACCAGCAGACACACTGTCTCTAAAAGAACTGCCAAAGAAAGTTCTTCAGGGATAAGAAACATAACATGGGAAGGAAATTTAGGATGTTAGGATTGAGGGAAAACATGGGTATAGTCCTCTTGACATCTTTAAATTATATTCCATTTGAAAACAGAAAACAAAAAGTGTTAAAAGGTGTCAAACTTCTGATGAAGTTTTCAACATAAATATAATACCTCAGGAAAAAAATTTATCAAACAACTGAGGGATAACTCCATACAACACAAAAGAGGGCAAAAAGACTTCATAACTGCCACTTTCAACACTTAAACAAGGTTAACTGTGTGAAAAATCAGATACCCATAGCTTTTTAATAGCAGAGTCATTTTCCCCATTTCTTTCCACTGATCCTCTCTTCTCTGTAAGTGAAAACAAGAGCTATTGAGTACCTACTTGTGCATGATACTGTCAAGGCCACAAACTGAAAAGATACATTCTTTGTTCTTTAGAAGTTAAAAATCTAAAATATTCAAATCCCCAACTTTAAAAAAAATAAGAAATGGATTAAAATAAACTAAAAAAAATGAGCAACGAATTTAAAGACTTAAGTAAAAGACTTATTTATGCCAGTAAGACCAATGTATTTGCTGTGCACAAAGAAAAAAGAAAAGCTTCATTGGGCCATTGTTTTTCTTCTCTTATTTTAGAACAGAGAGGAATTCATATCAGAAAAATAAACTTATCTTTTGTAAGTTAGAACTTTTGCATTCGAAACTGAAAAGAGATTTTTCATTTTATACATCCTAGGTTACTGAATACATGCAAATTCAGACACAAAGAAATAAACACTTTGAAGAAAAGTCAATATCTTCTCCCATGTATTAATTAATACCTAACCTAAATCATTTCATCTTTAATTCATCTGGTTGGTTCTTAAAGATTTTATTCTTGGTTTGCAGAAAAATATCTTTGAATCTATAAACATTCAAACAGCATACATTTTGATTGCTTTTAACTAAAATGTATGATATTCAACAATACTAATACATTCTTAAAATGCAGGCAAACCTCAGTTACTGCCAATTGTCCTAGATGTGTTTGTAACACCCTAAAGATTAAACAGTATAATGTCATAAATCCTATTACAGTATATAATCTCTAAATTACATTCAAGAGGATAAAAATATACAGCATATTAATGAACTTTATATTTTCATAACACCCTTTACACTGAGGGTGAGAACCTGTCACTTTGGATAAAAGTTTATAAAAAACCCATCTCTCGTAGCTATCACATAAAATATATTCTGCTCATCCTTGAAGTCAGTTATTCTGAAAATGATGTCAGCCTTAGAAGTAGATTAACTTCTTCCATTTCTCCTGTCCCAAACTTCAAGATTTATATGCATGCTGTCTGTAAGAGGTGGGACAGGATAAAGTAAACAGGATCAAAATCTAGAAGCTAATTTTACTACTCTTAAGAAGTATGTCAAGAATTTTTAAAATAATCTTAATGGCTCACTTTGATTTTTAGTAAAAATGGATATACTTTAAAATAGGATTTTAATAGCATAAAACTACTTATCCAAAATTAAAATTGGTATAATATGAAATTTTTTTAAATCTAGAAGCAAATAAATAACATTAACCTAAATATATGTTATATACTCATGTTTAGAACTTATTATTTTGGCATTGCTGGGTTCAAAAATAGGGTCACTAGGCAAGCACTGACCCTACATCCCTAGACTAAGCACATGTACTTTGTTTTGTTTTTGTTTTTTTGTTTTGCACCAGAGACTGAACCCAGGGAGCTTAATCACTGACCAACATCCGTAGCCCTTTTTCTATTTAATTTAAAGATAGGGTCTTGTCAAGTTGCTTAAGGGCTTGCTAAGTTGCTGAGGCTGGCTTTGAACTCATGATTCTCCTGCCTTGGCCTCCCAAGCCACTGAGATTACAGGTGTACACCATTGTGCCCAGCTATAGCAGGAAAGGCAAGCTACAGATATTAAGATATAATAACCAATTGTAATGTATATTCTTCATTTGGATCATGATTTAGAATTAACTTATTATTTTAGTGATTTACCCATTAATTACTTTTATTCTGCCTTATAATTTGTTTTTTTAAGAGAGAGAGAGAGGAGAGAGAGAGAGAGAGGAGAGAGAGAGAGAGAGAGAGAGAGAGAGAGAGAATTTTTAATATTTATTTTTCAGTTTTTGGCGGACACAACATCTTTTTATTTTATTTTTTATGTGGTGCTGAGGATCGAACCCAGCGCCTCGAGCATGCCAGGCAAGTGGGTTACTGCTTGAGCCACATCCCCAGCCCATAATTTGTTAATTACCCTGATTTATTTATAAATGTCAGGTGTGAAACAAATAGTTTAATTCTTATCATTTAGATTAAGATTAAATATTTATGGGTGAAATAATTAATAACTAAAATTTGCTTTTTAAAAAATCCAGAAGGAAGAGAAAAAAGTGAAGATGTAGATTAAACAAGACAGTCATAAGTTGTTAACTACTAATGACAAGTGACAGGGAAATTTATTTTTTCCACTTATAATGTTTAAAACAACTTAGAACCATTTTTGGAACCATTTTGGAATCAAAGAAATTTGGAACCATTTCATAATTAACTTATTTCTCTATTTTCAAATCAAAGATTTATTTAGCTATATGTAATAAGAAATCTAATGGCAACAGTAATCATTAATAAAACCAACATTTGACATATACAATGCTGCTTCCTAAGATTAGTATACCAAAAAATGAGAACTCCAGTCCTCATCTATTACTATTTTAATGGATCTGAGACAAATAATTTTATATGCTAAGAAATCATTAATGATATTAATTTAATACAGTATTATTTCATTCTCAAACTCAAAAAATACCCAAAATACTTGGTCTCAGCTTTTTTGTGTTTTAAAATGAAACTCCAGCTTTGGTTTATTTCTTTAAGACAAAATTTCAGATTATTTGGGTCCAAAAGATCTACTGTCCTAGGTCATTCCAACCAATATAAGAAACCCACAATATAACCTACATGTTATCAGCCCAATCTGTTGCTTTTAATGCAGTGTATATCAAATTGTCCCTTTAACATACCAGATTCATATACCATCACAATAGACTACAATTTTAAACAAGTATGAAAACACCAAAGTGATTTAAATACAGAATTAAATCCAATCTCCTTCTTTAGGGTATTAATACTATTTCTCTACTAATACCAAGTATGAAAAAGAAGAATTCCTGAAAGAGAGATGTCAGAAGCTTCAGGACGAATGACAGATCAGGAAGTGAGAATATCCTGTTAGGCCCTACAGTAAAAAGTAGAGCACTTCTTGCTTTCCAAGCTCTGGCATATTTTTATTAAATGTTTGTTCCCTGGATGCAAGCCCATAATGAAAATCAGAAAAACTGCCACTAAGCACTAAATAAAACAAGAAATAACTTACTTTACCAGTGATCCAAAGCACTTAGATCTAGATGACACACACAAAGTTGACTCTTGGCTCAATTTGGTCAACATTATTATATATATATTGAATTCCTACATAATAAGGTCTAACATAAAATCATTCAAAAAGTGTTAGCTTAACAGATATGAACTAGAGAAGGCTTCCAAAATTTACAAAATAACACACAAGGATGTACATCAATATAATAGATTCTGCTGAAAAGCTGAGTATTCCTGAAGTTAGAAACAACTGGAAAAATATACAATTACAATATAAACACAATACAATTACAGATCAACCCTTCACTAAGGCTGTAGGGAAAAAAGAAGGGCTCAAGGCAAGAAAAGGAATTGGGCTTGAATTTATAAAACTATCAAAAGGTTAAGAGGAGATTAGATCAAGAGTAGAAGGCAGGACTAAGGACATAGCTTGGCAGTAGAGTGCTTCCCTAGCATTCATCAGGCCCTGGGTTCAATACCCAGCACTACAAAGGCAACATAGCATTGTCTATTTTAAATGTCTGGGCTCTGAAGCAAGATGGATTGGGTTCAAATCGCAAGTCTCTCACTTATTTGGGCACATGAATTTACCTCTTCACAGTTATTTCCTCACTATAAAGAAAAGATAATAGTACCACCTCATTGGGTTATTGTGTGAATGAAATCAATTAATACATGTAAGCCACTCAGCAAAGAACAGTGAGTAAATATTTGCTCTACTGCCATATGTGTCCAGTAAACAGAAGCAAATTACTATTTTTATAGGTCAAAATACTTTGAATATAAACACTTCACAGTTCAAATGAATTAAAAGAAGGGGCAGTGAGGGCTGGGGATGTGGCTCAAGTGATAGCGCAATCGCCTGGCATGTGCAGGGCACTGGGTTCAATCCTCAGCATCACATAAAAAATAAAAAATAAAGATGTTGTGTCCACCAAAAACTAATATATATATATATATATATATATATATATATATATATATAAATAAAATTCTCTCTCTCTTTAAAAAAAGGGGGGGCAGTGAAAAAAAATTGCTAAGAATGCTTATGGAGGCCAAGAACTGCTAAAATCGACCTAGGAATATACTCAAGCAGCTTAAAATATAACTGAAGGTAAAGGATTTCTGCAGCAGGTTGAAAACAAACCTCATCTCAAAAAACAAAGCATACAATTCAGTATGACTGACCTCTAAGGCAACCAATATTTTACACTGCATTGATTTTTGAAAGCTGAACAAATATTTTATATTCAAGTATCTATCTTTTCCTCTGAGTCACAAAATGAACATTCTCAATTTCAATATGTACATACTGTACTATTATTAAGAGATGTCTAATTTTGACACATGAACATTTTACAAAGCTACTGCTGATTTATAAGATTTTTAATTCAAAAAAATCTCAAGTTTTTAGTCAAAATAATTTGTTAGAATATATTAATATTTCATAAATATTTACATTAATTTTTTTAAAAATATTTATTTTTTAGTTATAGTTGAACACAATATCTTTATTTTATTTATTTTTATGTGGTGCTGAGGATCGGGCCATGCGCATGCTAGGCGAGTGCTCTACCACTGAGCCACATCCTCAGCCCTACATTATTTTTAATATAAAATTCCTTTTATTTTCCTAACTATTTCCAGAAGGATAATCTTCCCCATTTTAACAACATACTTACAATCTACTTTAAAGGCCATTAATCTCACAAATGGAAATGAATACAATAAAATCTTCAATAATGACATCACAATTTCAGAATAGCTTGATTTTCCACAAAGCTGTCTCATGCACAGCTTTTGAACTATAAGGTAACTATGGTTTTTAAGATATATAAAAACACATAAGCCAATACAATGTTAATAATAAAGAGATAAATGTATTTATATAATCAAAATTAAATGATCTTCTTAAAGTTTTATAAAAAGCTAATAACTATAATTTTGTAATTTTTTTTTAAATTTCAATGTTTATTTTTCAGTTTTTTTCGGCATACACAACATCTTTGTATGTGGTGCTGAGTTTCGAACCCGGGCCGCACGCATGCCAGGCGAGCACGCTACCGCTTGAGCCACATCCCCAGCCCCTAATTTTGTAATTTTTGAAAAAATTATTAAAAAGCCAGTGAAGTTTTAGTTATCTCAGCATGTTAAATGTCAAGAAGAATAAACAATGACAAACTCTTCAGATAATAATCTCTCTATAAACCAACAACTTATATATTTTCCCCTTTTTAATAAATATAATTCTTTCTATCATAAAAATTACCTTTGTGAAGTATAAATTTACTGGGTTTTTATTTTTAGTACACTCACAAAGCTGTTGCAACCATAACCACTATCTAATTCCAAAACATCTGTGTACACCCTGTACTCACAGAGTCACTCTCCCATTCTAGCTCATGCCAGTCCCTGGCAACCACTAATCTACCGTTATCTCTATGAATATGCCTATCTGGGACATTTCACATAAATTAAATCATAGAATACGTGATCTTTTTTGTCTAGTTTCTTTCACTTGGCATGTTTTCAAAGTTATCCATATTGTAACATTTATTCATACTTCACTACTTTTTGTGTGTGAAGTGTTAGAGATAAACCCAGTGCCTATACAAGTTAGGTAAGCAATCTACCTCTGAGCTACATCTCCAGGAAACACTTCATTACTTATCATGGCTAAATAATATTCCACTGGAAGGATACATCAAATTTTCCAGTTATACTGTTCTACCATGTACATGTACAAATATATAAAAATAAATACCACTATTACATAGAATTACAATGTACTAACAAAAAAATTGAAAAAAGTCTATATCACATTTTGTTAATCCATTCATTAAATAACTGACATCTGGGTTATTTCCAAGTCTTAGTTATTAGAAATAATGCCACTATGAACATTCTTCACCCCTTTGAAAATACATGACAAATATTGGAAGTTAAAAATAAATCATAGAGGGACTAGCGGAAGTCTTATGAGCCCCCAAAGTAAACTAAATAATATAAATTTCAAGTAATACATGTTGAATTTCTCTTAACTGAAATTTTGGAAACAAAACTGTTTCAGATTTAAGATTTTTCTGGATTTTGAATATTTGCATATACATGAGATATCTTGAGGTTGGGAAACAAGTCTAAAAATGAAATTCATTTGTTTCATACATACTTTATATACATAGCCTGAAGATAATTTTATACAATATTTTGGCATACTTGCATTTTGGTTGCAACTCTTGTCACATTAGATCAAGTGTGAAATTTTCCATTTATGGCATTATGTTAAACTCAAAGCTTCAGATTTGAAGCATTTCAGACTTAGTTATTTTGGATTTTCAGGGTTGGAACATTTCAGATTTAGATATTTTGGATTTTCAACTTGTATACCATCTTCTTTAGCTATCAACTCTGCTCTTCTTGAGTTCTTTCATTCTACAAATTAAGTATCATCAGGACAAATAAAACAAAAAATTCCATCTACCTTCTGCAAACCATGAATAAATAGGAAGGAAAACAATAAAGAAAGCTAACAAATATAGTATTCTAAGTTTTTTACACTGATCTTCAAAAAATGAAAAGCCTGCACATTTTACATTTAAGTATTTAAATAAGATTAAATCAATTTATTGCAATGATAATCAAGATTACAAATTTGTAATTGAAGAATAGAACATTGCCGCAGTCTGGCTGGGCACAAAATCACGAGCCACTCAAACAGGAACAAACTTCATTTTGCAACTCCCACCAATGCCCTGTATGCTCTTGGGAAATATGCCGACCCACACATGCCGCGTTCTCCGGGGCACACACTCCAACAGGAAATCCCTCCTCCGGAATTCCCTCCTACCGCACTTCCCCAACCAATGAGAACTCTCCAGGAGTCCCTTAGCAGGCCAAGGTGGACAGCAAGGGTCTAATATCCATATGAATGCAGATCTTAACATAATCATATCATCTCAATGGCTTGCTGGCATCACCTTTCAACCAAAAATGCCATGCATTATACTACTTGGCTATGGCTCTTAGCAGAACATACCAGGGGCTGGGGGTATAGCTCAGTTGGTAGAGTGCTTGTCTTGCAAGCCCATACCAAATATATTTATAACTGTACATTTTTACAGTTTGGCAAAATTTTTCTGCTAAATATTCAAGATTAACCTGGTGGATCTGAAAAGATTCAACCCCTAAACTTTACATTTTGTAAATAAAACATTCAAATTATCTAAAATATCCAAAACAAAAAAACTGATTAGAGGTTAAATTTTATATATTTGGGAAACTAATTTTCTTATTATTGACTGAAAACAATCTGAAAAAATCTGCTGAAATATCTGCCTCAAAAATATAATTTCAATTCAAATTATACACTATGTGGTTAAGAACTCCTTAATATCACAACTGGAACAAGAGTTTGCAATTCAGTGACTTTCAAACCACAAAAAAAATATTATCAAAACAATTGTTATTCCTCTACAACTAAGTGGTAACATTTAAAATATTCTACCAAAATAAATGAAGTTTTAAAAAAAATGACCACCTGGAAGTTCACTGAATTAGACAGAGGGGAATGGGGGAACGGAGGGAGATGGGAATAAGAAAGACAGCAGCATGAATCGGACATACTTTATTGTTTTTTATATGAATGCACAGTGTTAACTCCACATCATGTACAAACACAGAAAGTGATACTTAGTGTATATATGGCATATCAAAATACATTCTACTGCCATGTATAACTAAAAAGAATAAAAAATTTTTAAAAATGACCACCATTTGTATGTATAATTTTATGTTTTTCACATCAATCAAAAATAGACTTTAAAAAGGGCTAAGGATGAGTGGTAGAGTGTTTGCCTGACATGTGTAAGGCCATAGGTTCAAGTTCTGCAAAAATTAAAAATAAAAATAAATAAATAAATAAATTTTTAAGAAGGCTAGCTTTTGATGTAGTTTTGAGCTACATGAGTTTTCAAAAAACAAATATCAAATTTACTAGGAACCACTGAACTGTACTACTACCTTACTAGAGTTAGAAATTTTTACATCTATTTTTTCCAACTCAGTTATACTTATAAGTCAGGAAAATTAATGGTAAATAATACCTTTTTCCCCCAGAAGAAATTTGTTACAAAATCTGTATTTAAAACTATACTTTCAGGAGGCTCCTAAAGAAAAAAATAATTTTTTTAAAGTGACAAACCAGTATTCCATAATTTCTTTTTGTTATAGTTTTTAAACTACATGTTTAAACAATTAAATCTTGTTTTTTACATTTTTAGAATATCAAATATACCCTGGGCCTAATTTTTAATTCAAACTCAATAAATATTTATTAAGTGGTCTAGTATATGCCTAACACTATGCTAAATGCTGAGGGAAAAAATAACGATTTTGGTTTTCCCTATCTTTCTCCTTTCTTGTCGGTATGGCCTACACATATAATCACTTGATGAAAGATGCCAGCAGGGGAGTACTACCCTCATTTTCTACACACTTGACTTAAATTTATACTCATGGACTCTAAATTCAGAATTCAAATAAATACCAACTATGAAAAGGAATTCACAAGAATCTGTTTTTCTACTATAGGGCACTCATCACTGAGGGGTAAAATTTTTCTCGTATGCATCATGAAGGAAGATCCTTTTTCCATGTTGTTGGCAAAACTGTCAATCATCTTGATGAGCAGCAAATAAATGAATGCCCAATGATGGGATTCTGTATTATCCTTAAAAAAGAAATCCATCAACTAAACATCAACAGGTAAATGTTTATACTCGACAGCCATCAATTTCAACTATCCATGCAAAGAGACAGGTGAGCTGGACTGGTAAACCTCGAAATTAGAGAGGTATTAATCGTCTGCTTCCAGCCAATATAAACAGATGTTATTTTTAAACAGGCAAAATCATCTCTTCCACTGAAATTTATTTGCAGCAGATAATGTTCTGTTACATTTTTAATCAAGCAGATGAAGTTACATTTAAATTGAAAATCTGCTTCACTCAACTAATCAGGCAAGTAAAATTCAGAGATGATTGAATGGCATTACACAGCACACTATTACGGCAGGTAAATTGGGAAATTTACCTGTCACACCACACAGCGTATTGTTCAGTCACTGCATCTGCAACTTAGAAGCAAAGCACTAAGACAAAAAGGGAAAGGCATGTTAAACAGACTTATAAATCGATCATATTTTATGAAAACATTATTAAGGCTGCCAGGAAAAAAAAATTGTTTTTAAAAGAAAAAGGGGGAAAAAACATACTGTCAGGGACTCAACGAAGATTTACATGGGTCATGCTTATCTGCTTTATGTAAAATATCATGCCTGGTTATTTTGAAGATCAAGATAAACTCAGGCTAACAAAAAGAACTAAATATTACATCATGACAAAAAGCAAAGAATCAATGACCACATAATATCAAGAATTTATGAGAGTAACACAAGAAAGTAAAATAAAACACATCAAGAACAAACATTAGGGCTGGGGATGTGGCTCAAGTGGTAGCGTGCTCGCCTGGCATGCGTGCGGCCCGGGTTCAATCCTCAGCACCATATACAGACAAAGATGTTGTAGCCGCAAATAAATAAATAAAGAAAGAAAGAACAAACATTACCCTGATTTGCAACATAAATTATTCTCAATCATCACTACAGAACATTAATTTAATATACAGTTAGAATACCACATGTAACCCCCTATTTATTAAAAGCCCGTTCCATTTTACTCATTTGTAGTTTTCAATACAGTTGCTAAGTTGATGTTTCAAAAATTCCTTCAAAATTTATTTTCACAAATATCCAAGAAAATCTAATGACAACTTAATTATTTCAATAGAGATCCCAAATTTATTTTACTGCTTGCTATTTCTAAAATATTCTTCTACAACAGCTGAACTTCATATCACTATTTACATTAAAGATGAATTATTCCAAGATCATGTACCAATGCTACTTCTTTTATCAGATTCTAATTGTAATTGAGTTTTATCATCCCAACCACATAATTTGAAATAAATGGGCTTATGTGCCAATCATTGTTTTCTTTTTCTTTTCTTCCTTTCTCTTTTTATTTTCCCTTTCCTTTATTCCTTTTAGCTTTACCTCATTTCTTTTATTCCTGTTTTACCCTCCCCCTTTTTTTTGCAGAGCACTGAAATAGTAAAACACTGAAATATGCTCTAAATTATAAAGCCAAATAATGTTAGTGTTCTAATCTACAGGGAGTGAACCTACTTTGATTTTCCAAAGAGAGTGACATATCCACTCCCTGTCATAGGTCAGTTAATGAAGCTAGCTAGAAATCATACACTCATCAACCACAGTGTCTTAACTATCAAAAAGACATCATTTTCTGTAAATTACTGGCTCGGATTAGGTTATTGTCCTAGTCTATTTAGTGATACTATAACAGAATACCACAAAATGGGAAATTGACAAATTTATTTAATTAGTACTGTTCTGGAGGACTGGACAGTCCCAGGTCAAGGCATCACATCTGGCGAGGGCCTTCTTATTACAACACTGTAGTAAGGAGGAAGACCTCAGTACTGGTGACTCTCACTATATCTTACAAAGAATAAAATGCTATCAACATGACATAATTGATGATACTAGTCTTGATCACTTCTTTATTTGTTCTACCTTAATCTTAGTCTTCACAAAAAGTACATTTATACTTTTCTAAACTACATATCTTCTATAATAATATACCACTATACTTCACTGTTGAGGGTAACAATTTTAATGGCTTTTCTCTTATGGCTAAGTGGGGCAGGAGGAATCAAGGAACAATCTAGCTGTGCTTCCCATAGTGCACAAAAATTAGTCTTTGTTCCACCAGAAGCAGTGATTATTCCAAGGCTATAGTTATTTCTGACCTGGCTCCTCCTTTACAAAAAACTGAGGGACTCAATTTTGGGGGACCACTAGAAGCATATGTTGGATCTTTTTAAAATACTGTTGTCCAAGCCCCAATGTAATCTGAATTCCTGGAAGAAGATTTGGTCACTAACAGTTTCTTTAAACTCTCCAGGTTATCTTATGTCCAAGGCCTCAGTTCTTTATTGAGTGCTACAGTGCAGGCTGATCTCTGTCTTCCCCTTTATACCTTTATAGCATTCTTAACTATTTGTCTGTTTTCCCATTAACAACATTCATAACTATGATATATTATTTTGGGTTTACATTTCTTATATCTTTGGTTCTTTCCTAAATAGCTTTGGCTTCAATGAACCCTATATGACTTAAGGACACTGCAATGCTATTAAGCATAGTCAGAGGCTGAGGACAATGACTGACATTTAGCAGTACTACTAATGATAAAATGTACATATTCCAAGGAAGAGATCCCAAAAGATTGGATACTAACTACTACCAACAATGACAGAATTTCTTTGAAATCTAGGGCTCTGTTTTGTACTGCAACAACAATTGATGGTGTAGTTGAATTTCCACACAGATTTAATAAAAGAATATTTAACCCAGAAGGCTAAATATTTATCTAAAGCACATGAAATTGCTGTATTCAAACATTACATCATTCTTTATATTTCAATAAGACAGAAGAACAGCCTCCACAAAAATAATATTAAAACAAAACTTAGAAATTATTTTTTTAAATGCATTTAATCTTAAGTACTAACTCCTGAGGACTGATCAGATCATATGGTCTGAAAGATGGACAATTCTACCATGAGGAAAGAATGAAATAGCTGTGTGGGGGATGGATGGGGACCCAGGCTATAAAATGGGGAGAACAACTTCTAAACAACCGGTATGAATAGCAGGCGCAGAAAAGGTTAAAAGCCATGGAAAATGAAAGCTTTAGCTGCCAGAACACAAAATAAGCAAGAGACCTTAATTTGGAGATGCAATTCCAAGTGAAAAGACTTTGTATATGCTATATACATATTGTATATGCTAAACAATGAAAGCATTTATATATGTTCTCATAGTAAGATAATAAGAAACCATGCTGAATTGGTACCTTAATTACATCCAGTAAACCACAGGACCAGGAATTCTTTTTTTATTTTTCTCAAATATTTTTTTATTTATTGTAAATGAATATTATATCTTTATTTTTTACCTAGTGCTGAAGATCGAACCCAGTGCCTCACACATGCTAGGCAAACACTCTGCCACTGAACCATAACCCCAACCCCAGGATAAGGTATTCTTAAGGCTATTATATTAACTTTCATAAAACACCTGGCACATAGCAAAAGACTAAGCAAAAGTAATGTATCTTCCTAGACTGTGAATACCCCAAACCCTTCAAAAGTACCATAAACAAGCTTTATATGGGGAAGAATATACCCTCTTCCTCCTTTTCTCAAAGAGTCCATGAGCTGCTAGAAGTGATACAAGAATCAAGCTAATTAAAAATGTCCTTTGACATAAACTTGTCATAAACATTCTTTATTTAAATTACCAATTATGAATTTTTCTACTTTATATGCCTTTATTACTTGATAATAATGTTTAGATTCTATTTTCCAGTGTAGCAATTTTTTCCATATTTTAAAAAAATTATATAAACATTTCCGATGACCCATACAATGTACATTCAACAATTATTTCACTTTGTTGGATTGTTATTTCTTTTTTTAATTTTTTAGTTGTAGATGGACACAATACTTTTATTTTATTGATTTATTTTTATGTGGTGCTGAGTATCGAACCCAGTGCTTCACACGTGCTAGGCAAGTGCTCTACCACTGAGCTACAGTCCTTGTTATTTCTTTTGTAAATCTAATACATACATCCTTTGAATTCATAGAATATTGATGGAAATATAGAGTGGTATGCTTCCTCTAAAAAAATTTAGGAGTTTCTTAAACTAATCATGCAAATATCCTATAACCCAACTGCTGCATTCCTGAGCATTTATATAACAAAAAAAGAAAACTTATGTATACACAAACCCATATATGAATGTTTATTACAGATTTATTTATAATAGCCAAAAACTGGAAAAAAATCTGCTATTCTTCACCTATAACATCCATATCATGGGATACAACTCAGCAATAAAAAAGGAACTACCTAATAATGCACACACAACTAAAATAAATCTTCAGGGGATGAAAAGGGAATCTCAAAAGGTCACACACACTGATTTGATTCCATTTATATAACCTTCAAAATTATAGAAACAGAGAAGAGATTAGATGTTGTTAGGGGTCGTGGAAGGCAGGGAAAATGGGGTCTATAAAAGGCCAACATGAGGAAGGGTCCTTGTAGTGAGAGAACTGGTTTCTGTTTGTTTGGGGGTTTTGTGTATGTGTGGTACTAGGAATTGAACCCAGAAGCCCTCTACCACTGAGCCACACCCCCAGTCCTTTTATTTTATTATAAAACGGGATCTCACTAAATTAATAAGGTTGGCCGTGAATTTGTGATCCTCACTGGGATTACAGGCATGTGCTGTCACACCTGGCTAACAGAAATGTTCTTATCTTGACTGTATCAATATTAATATTCTGTGATATTATATCATAGCTTTGTAAGAAGTTACACCATTGGAAAACAGGTAAAGAATACAGAGGTTCTCTATATTATTTCACAAAAGTTCAAGTGATGATAAGTTTTAAGTGTCAATTTGACTGGATTAAGGATTACCTAAAAATCTGGAAAAGAATTATTTGGGGTATGTCTGAGAGAGGATTTCCAGACAAAGTCAGCATGTGAGTCTGAGTGGACTAGGTGGGAAAGACCCACCCTCAATGTGGACAGGCAGCACTCAACAGACTGGGGACCAGAAAAAACAAATCAGAAGGCAAACAGATCTTGTCCAATGGCTGGAACACATTCAGCTCCTGTCTTGGTCATGGGAACTCCAGGTTGGCTGGCCTTTGGATTCTAAGACTTATACCAGTGGCCTCTCCCTGAGTACTCAAACTTTGGGTCTCAAACTGGGACAGTCGGCTCTACTCATTCTGAGGCCTTCAGAGTTGGCCTGAGCCATGTTATTAGCATCCGAGGTTCTCTAGCCTTCAAATGACTCGTGAAATTTCTTAACTAACCACTATTATCATGTGAGCCAATTCCCTAGTAAATTCTCTCTCTCTCTCTCTCTCTCTCTCTCTCTCTCTCTCTCTCTCTCTCTCTCTATATATATATATATATATATATATATATATTTTTTTTTTTTTTCCCCATTTCCTAAGGGTTCTGTTTCTCTGGAGAATTCTGACACAGCATGTGAATATCTAATTATCTAAAAATAAAAAAGTTTAATTGAAAAAACCACAGCTGGGTACAGTGTATCACATACAGGCTAAGGAAGGAGGATTACAAATTCAGGGTCAGCCCCAGCAGCTTAACAAGACCCCGTCTTAAAAAATAAAAAGGCTGGGAAAATGGCTCAGTGGTAGAATGCCTCTGCATTCCACACCAGTTGTGCAAAGAGAAAAATAAATAAAGAAAAGAAAAAGAAAAAAACAAATCACACATCCTGGGCTACGAATGCAGTCCAGTATAAAAAAAGGACTTGCCTAGCGTGAGTAAAGCCGTAGGTTCAATGCCCAGCCCCACAAAAAAAGGGGGAAGAAAAAAACATTCTTTATATAATTTTTTGTCTCAGATAATTTCCTTAGATTGCTGGATAAAACGATTAAGCATTCTCTAAATTTTCACATATTACCAAATTATTTCCTGAAAGTCATACCTTTCAACATTCTCCTGAGCAGATGCTATTTCACTATTACGTGGGTTTCAAAAATCTAACTCAAACTTCCCTTCCTTTCTTCTCTGCATCACCCCCTTAGAAAAGTTTTATATTCCACTTGCGTGTTGTTGTACTTATTAACCTCAATGCTTATTAATCAGATCCATCCATTTACCAGCAAATGCCATAATTTCATTCTTCTTTAAGGCTTAGTAATACTCCATTGGGTACATATAGCTTATTTTCTTTATCCATTCATCTTTGAAGGGCACCTAGGTTAGCTCCATAGCTTAGCTAGTGTGAAGTGTGCTGCTAGAAACACTGATGTGGCTATATCACTGTAGTATGCTGATTTTAAAACTTTTAGATTATAACAAGAAGTGGAATAGCTGGGTCATGTGATGGTTTCATTTCTAGTTTGTTCAGGAATCTCCATACTGCTTTCAAGAGTGGTTGCTCCAAACTGAAGTCCCCCCAACAATGTATGAGTGTATTCTTTTCCCCATATCCTTACCAACACTTGTATTCTTGAAAATTGCTATTCTGACTCGAGTGAGATGACATCTCAGTGTTGTTTTAATTTGCATTTCTCTAATTGCTAGACATATTGAACATTTTTTCATATATTTGTTGACCATTTGTATTTTTTCTTTTGTCAAGTGTCTCTAATTTAGTTACTTTGCCCATTTATTGACTGGGTTATTGAGGTGTTTTTTTTTTAGTGCTAAGTCTTCTGGGTTTTTTATATATCCTGGATATCAATGCCCTGTATGAGGGGCAGGCAGCAAAGACTTTTTCCCATTCAGCTGGCTCTCTTCACGTCCTTGATTATATCCTTTGCTGTGAAGATGCCATCCCATTTGTTGATTTTTTTATCCTACTTCTTGTGCTTTGTTGTGAAGATGCCACACCATTTATTGATATTTTATTTATTTCTCATGTTTTAGAGGAGTTTTGTTAAGGAAGTCAGTTCTTCTAGCAGGTATAGGGTTTCTGGTCAAATTCCTAAGTCTTTGATCCACTTTGAGTTGAGTTTTTTGCAGGGTAAGAGACAAGGGTTAAATTTCATTCCACTACATATAGATTTCCAGTTTTTCTGGCACCATTTATTAAAATGGCTATCTTTTCTCCAACATATGTTATGTGGGTTTGTCTCTGTTTCTTCTATTCCACTGGTCTTCATGCCTGTTTTAGTGACAGCACCATGCTATTCTTGTTATTATAACTCTGCAGTCTAATTTGAGATCCAATATTATGATACCTCCTTTGTTTTTTTTCCTGCTAAGGATTGTTTTGGCTATTCCGGGTCTCTTATTTTTCCAAATAATTTCATAACTGCTTTTTCTATTTCTGTGAAGAAAATCATTAATATTTTGATGGGAATTGCATTCAATCTAAATAGCACTTTTGAGAGCATGGCCATTTTGACAATATTAATTCTGCCTGTCCAAGTACACTGAACATCTTTCCATCTTCTAAGGTCATCTTCAAATTTCTTTCTTTAATGTTCTATAATCTTCACTGTAGAGGTCATTCACCTTTTTTGTGAGATTGGTTCCCTAGTTTTTTTATTTTGTTTTGGCTATTATTAATGGGATAGTTTTTCTAATTTCTATAAAAAAAGTAAATTTTAACTCTTTAAAATGAATAGAAGACTAATCAAAATAATACCTATTACACTATTAGAATACTCACATTACTTATTCAAGTTATTACAGACAAAACTAAAACTAAAATACCAATGCTAGCAATACTTTATAAGCCAGTGGAACATGCCTATTCTGTATTTTCAATATTTTTAAAATTTTTTTTTTTTAGTTATCAATGATCCTTTTTAATTTATTTATTTATATGAGGTGCTGAGAATTTAACCCAGTGGCTGACACATGCTAGGCAAGTGCTCTACCACTAAGCCACCAGGCCTGTATTTTCAAGACATATGTTTAAAAGTAACTTATTAATTATTCATAAATATTGATTGGTATTGCATATACTAATTCAAGTCAAACTTCTTTCTATGAGAGCAAAAACAAGAGGGGTAGTGAATGTTTAAGTCTCAAAATCATTCTGTAATACCAAAAGAGCTGACAAAATTCAGAAAATTATCAAAAGGCAAGCTATAATCAGGGCACCGTGGTTCCCGCCTATAATTCCAGCAGCCTGGGAGGCTGAGGCAAGGAGGATCACAAGTTTGAAGCCAGCCTTAGCAACTTAGCAAGACCCTGTCTCTAAATAAAATATTTAAAAAGGCTGGGCAATGTGGCTCAGTGATTTGAGTGTTGCTGTTCAATACCCAGTACCCCCAAAGCTCCCCACCACCCCTGCTGCAAAAAGTCAAGCCATAAAAGACACTAAAGACTAATTACTTTAGGAAAACTATAGAAAAGTCATTGGATTTTTTAAAAAGTGTAATAAATTACAATCTAACGAATTTTCCTAGCTGTTGAAGCTGCCCGGTATATTTGAAAACTTGGTCAAAAAATAAAGAACTTAGGCCAAGTAATATATCTACGAATTGTAATTCTTTATAATTTTTGCCTTTAATCTTTGTTTTTAAAATGACAATTTTTTAGCTTCAGAAGACCCATGAAAAATTTAAGCCTAAAACCCATAAAAAAATTCAAGCATCACTTATTACTAAACAGCCCAGTGTACAAATTCTTTATTTAATGAATATGGTAATCAACCAGGTCAAGATCACCCACAAACTGAATATATGACTACTTATCCGTATGATTTATGAACTATTATAGGAACACATCTCCCCCAAAATAATGTTTTCCACCTGAAGAAATTCATTCTTGTGAAACAAATGTAAATGCCAATGAAAAATCACAGCAATCTCTTAAGTTATTATAAGACAAGACCTTAGTAGAGCTTACTGTAACTTGTCTATAGAACTCAAGTTCCTCTGCAAACTATTGTTGAGGTACTGAATAACATCATTAGGAAAGAAAAGGTTCAAGAAAATGCCAAAAAGACTTTCATTAACTTCACAATTTTGTCCAATACTGAAATTAACAGCACTAAAAAGCAGCATTTACTAGTATGCTAACAACTCAGCAGCAACAGAAAACATGAGAGCTGGAATTCTGCCATCTGGTTCTCTCAATTACCAACAATCTACCTTGACATCTAACAAGAATCACCTACAAAAAAGCCAATGAAAGAGAAAATAAGCAAAAGAATTTCTAAAATTCATGTTTGCATGGTTCCTCAAAGTGTTGCTTCCAATCTTCATTTTAACCAAATAAAATCTTTAAAAACTCCTTAAAAAACGCAAAAGTATATTTATAAATCTACTGTCCTAGTATAATTAATTCAACCAAGAAAAAGCATAAATACTTCTTACCTATAGTTCTGCAATCTGTGAGCTTTTTTCTCCAGAAGAGTAAAAAGAATTCCCTGCTTTATTTAAGAATTTAAACCTTTTAGAATTTTGATCTATAGTAGATAGGTTCTTCTTTTTTAAATATTTATTTATTAGCTTTAGGTGGATACAATATCTTTATTATTATTTTTTAATGACGTGCTGAGGATAAAACCCAGTGCCTCACGCATGCCAGGTGAGCGTGCTACTACTTGAGCCACATCCCGGCCCCAGTAGATAGGTTCTTCTACATGAGATCTCAAACTGTACAAGAGAAATGCCACTCATTTCCACCCAAAGTGATTATAAATTCCATATCAAGAGAGACTTCTTTTTTATCTAGGTAGCATTTATCAATATAGAAGTTTAAAAAGGTGCTACTACTAAAGTTGTTTTAAAAGGCTGGGACAAGAAAGCGCAAAAATTTCCAAATATTACAGATTAGAAATAGAAATTGTATGGCAATGATAGATTAAAAAGGCAGAGCAGGGATTATAAGCACCTGAATCCAACACATTAAAAAACATTTGGTTTCACTGATATGTTTTCAAGATGTATATAACTATACTTAAAATCCTGTTCTTTTTTTAAAAAATATTTATTTTTTAGATGTAGATGTACACAACACAATGTCTTTATTTTTTATGTGATGCTGAGGATGGAAACTGGGTCCTGCCCATGCTAGGCGAGAGCTCTAATGCTGAGCCACAATCCCAGCCCCAAAATCCTGTTCTTAACACCAGATAACAACATATATACCAGTCCCATGACTCTATTCCTCCCTTTCCAAAGGACAAAGACAATTGTGGCTGTTTCTGTGTTAGTGTGCTGAGCCCAAAAGTTCTCAGAACTCTTCTTAACACTGTTTCAACAGACTAGAATTGGTATGTCAAATGAAACCTTTCTGCTATTCTTAGCTTGGAAACAGAAGTCAAAAAACTCCAAAAATATTGCAATCTTAGGAAAATTTTAAGTATAAATTTCTCACACTTTTTTTTTTTTTTGTACTGGGGATTGAACCCAGGGCTGCTATACCAATGAGGTATATCTTCAGCCCTTTCTATTTTTTTATTTTGAGATAGGGTCTCACTATGATACTGAGGGTCTTGATAACTTGCCGCAGCTGGCCTAGAACCTGCAATTCTCCTGCTTCAATTTCTCTAGTCACTGAAATTACAGGCATATGCCACCATACCCAGCCAATTTCTCATATGCCTTCACAGCCTCTAAAAGCCTCAATTTGTTTATGGCAGCAAACAATAATTGGTTTTAGAAAAATAACCCTAGGGGACAGGGATAAAGCTCAGCGGTAGAGTTCTCACCTCACATACATAAGGCCCTGGGTTCAAACCCAGGCACCACCAAAAAAATTTAAATAATTTTAAAAAGAAAAATAACTATAAGACATGAGAAAAATATCCATTTATCCTGTTTATGATGGTATTTGGTTAAGATTCCAACAAAATTTATTAAACTATTCTAAAAATAAAGATAATTTCTTTAAATGTAAAATAGTAAAGTTTAATTTTTTCCCAATATTTTATGATATAAATTTTCAAATGTACAGAAAATGCAAAGCATAATACAATGATGGGGGATAGAGGGTGGGAATAAGTCCCAGTCCAAAGCCAAAGGCTGCAAAACCAGAAGTCTCCACATGCAGAGGATGTCCCACTTCTACCCATCTCCAAAAGAAAGAGCAAATTCAGCCATACTCCATCTTTTTGTTATATTCAGGCCCTCAAGAGTCTGGATGATACCCATCTGTACTGGTGAGGAAGATCTTTAAATTGCACAGATTAAACACTAACGTCTTGTGGAAATGCTCTCATAGACATATCCAAAAATAATGTTCACCAGCATTATTTCTTCACTTGGCCCAGTCAAGTTGACACACAAAATTAAATATCACAGTAGTCTTTTATTTGCTCAATAAGAACATTAAATTAATTTTTAATTTACCAACTGCTCAACATAACAAATGTACATACTAGGTTAACATGGAAACATCAGTGAATAAACCAACAAGCAGCTCACTGAACGTGGCATAAAAAGTAAACAGGACACCAAGAAGACATACCAGGACAAACTAATAGGACGTGTGTGTGTGTGTGTGTGTGTCTGTGTGTATAATGCTGGGTTTGAACTTACAATGACTTCTGCTCTGTACCCCACTTCCTCAAACTTTTCCAAAAGGAATGATCAATAATTGAAATCAATGAGAAGTGGAATTCAAAATTTAGACATTTTCTTTATGGTCTATTTAGTGCCCAAAATAATTAAGATGCACACACACAATAAAAATCCCATGTTACAAAAGTCATTAAACAATGATAAAGAAAATAGCAAATTTATCTTAAAGAATTTCTGAAGACTATTAAATTATAAAGCCAGCAATGTTGGATTACCAGGGGAAGTAGCATTAAGACCAAGCATCCACAGTGAAATTCCCCCTGGAGCTACATCTAGGTCACAGAAGCTGGCAGACATTTGGTTGGCAAAAGTAGTATGAGTCTCACAAATCTTCCAAGTATTTCTCAGGATGACAACTGGCCCCACACAGACAGGTCCCCTAGTAAAACAGATGGTACCATTCCCCCCCAAAAAAAGTATCTGTGGGTTTTTTAGAAAGAACTATGCCAGAGTTAACAAGATTTTAGTCAAAATATTTATGTTCCTGAAACCAATGGAATGCTTCCCTTGAATTAATATCCAAACTCAAAAAAGAAAATATTCTAGTAGACCCCAAAATTTCTAAGACCCAAAAAATTCTAAGCATAATATAGGCAATATCCCAACTATGACCCTCGTATTTTGTTCCTTGAACAGAGAAACTTATAATTAGGCCTTCCAGTTTATTTTACACAACCTCAATAATAATTACTTACCAAGATACATTTTAACAGTTCAAAGACTTGCTACATATATTTCACAGGATATGGATCTACTGCTATATAAATTGTACATGTCTCAGGGAATGATCCTGGTCCTTTAAAATCAACATATTATTTATTCCTCGACTATGTACTGAATATTTTGTTTATGTAATTTTATTTCACCAGGCATTATGGAGGGCATACTGGATAAGGCAAAATACAATAAGAAAACCACAAATGTAAAATGAATTCCCATTTTCACAATAAGGAGTTTTAAAACTTAGCCTTTTAGCATACAAACATATAAATCTTTACAGGTATAGATGATAGTATAATGTATACCACAGTACAAAATCAAAACTCAAGAAATTATTAGACTCAAATCAAAAGTGAGTACTACACCTCTGCTTCCAACTAGGATAAATTAACAGGAATTACATTTCTCATCCCACCTGTCCACTCCCCTCCCCCGCAAAAAAAAAAATAATATATATATATATATATATATATATATATATATATATATATAAAATCAGTGTTTATGATACTGGAAACCAGTGACAAAGGTCAATAGTCCCTGAGAGCGAGCTAGAGGGGGGGTACTTCATCTGCCTCAGTTTACCATCTTCAGAATTTCCATGGGAAGCAAGAATGCAAATAGACTTTGAAAAACAGAAAGAAGGAGAACCCAAAGAGGCCAAGATAAATAAATGTGAAAGATCTAATAATGAAGGAGAGAGAACTACACAGAGAAACAATCCCATAGATCTCTAAAGGTTTCACTGAATATTCAGCAGAGAATATCGAGTGCATGTGAAAGAAACCATCTGAGGCTGGGGAAAGAATTTTGCAAAAAAGTTAAAGAATAGTACCAGGCACCTACAAGGATAGAAATAGTGCCTGTTTCTACCAACCAGACTGCAAAATCTCTCATGGGTTATTATACACAGCACGAAGAAGTATCTGGCCTTAGCAGTGGGGAATAGTCAGTACTAAACATTCCTCTGTCCACCTAAAAAAGCAGGATACAAAAGGATCAAACAATTTAATAATTAAATCTTGTCCCAGAACAAAAGTCAAGAATATTTATAGGATTTAAAAAAAAAACACCAAACAAGATAAAATTAATAATGTATGGCTTTTAATCAAAAAATGCAAGGCATGCAAAAAAAAGAGAAAATAAGATTCATAATGAAGAAAAAAAATCAATCCACTAAAACCAACTTAGACTCAACACAGATGTTAAAATTGGAAGATAAGAATAAAACAGCTGCTATAAGTGTATATGTATTTTCCTTATATTTGAAAAATTAAGAACAGAAATTGAAGATATAAAAAAATATTCAAATCAAATTTAAGGAGTGGAAGTTTCAATAACTAAGCTTAAAAACACATGTGCCAGGCACAATGGCACATGCCTGTAATTCCACAGACTCCAAAGGCTGAGGCAGGAGGATCACTAGTTTAAGGCCAGCTGCAGCAACAGTGAGAGCCCTAAGGAATTTATGGAGACCTTATCTCAAAAATTAAAAAGGGGTGGGGATGTAGCTCAGTAGTAAAGGGCCTCTGAATTCAATCCTCAGCATCCAAGAACAAATACCACATTGGGTAAAATTAATGGCAGATAAAACACTGCAGAAGCAAAGACAAATGAACTTGAACCACAGAAACAAGATATTATATTACTTATAGCAGCCAGGAACAGTGGCACACATTTGTAATTCCAGTGGCCTGGGAAGCTGAGGCAGGAAGATCGCAAGTTCAAAGCCTGTCTTTGCAATTTAGTGAGGCCCTGTCTCCAAAAAAGAGAGAGAGAGAGAGAGAGAGAGAGAGAGAGAGAGAGAGAGAGAGAGAGAGAGAGAGAGAGAACTGAGGATTCAGCTCAGTGGTAAAGGGTTCAATTCCTGGTACCAACAAATAAATAAATAAATTACTTATAAAAAAATAGAGAAGAAAGAAATAAATGAAAGAGCATCACTGAGCTATGGAACAAGTTCAAGTAACCTAATATACATGTATATTAGCCATCCAATTTCATTTTAACCTTGTTTGTGATTTCTTTTGGGGGGGGTGCTGGTGCTGGGGATTGAACCTAGGGCCTTGTGAATGCTAGGCAAGCACTCTACCAACTGAGCTATATCCCTAGCCCCTTGTTTGTGATTTTACGTTCACAAAACTTCACTTCCACCTCAAGAAAATGGGGGAAAAAAACCTAATAAAATCCACTGTAAACAGGGAAAAAAAAAAGAAAAGAATAAAGATTAAAGCTAAAAAGCAAATCAATGAAATTAAAAGCTTTCTTTGAGATCAATAAAATTTATTAATCTCAAGTCAGATCAGAAAAAACTTAGAAAGGTGATATCACTAGAGATTCTATACATAATTTATGTCTTCTTTTGTTTTTCCTTGGTGTTACTGGGGATTGAACCGAGGGGCTTGCACATACTAGGCAAGTGCTCTTACACTAAGCTATATTCCCCACCCTATCCTACACATATTGAATAAGAAATATTATGGACAACTTTGGGCCAATAAATTAAATTACATAGTTAAAATATTTTAAAATCTTTGAGAAACATGAATCATTTAAGCTTACTGAAGAAGAAATTGATAACCTGAGTAGCTCTATGTCTAGTAAAGAAATTGATTTTGTAGCTAAAAACCTTTCCACAAAGAAAACTCAAGACCCAAATTGCTTTACTGGGTAACTCTACCAAATATTAAAAAGAAATAATGCCAGTCTTAGACAAAATCTCTCCAAAAGTAGAATGAAAAAGAATATTTTCTGACTTTTTCTATAAGATCAGCATTACTTAGATATCAAGACCAAAGACATTGAAGAAAACCACAAATATGCCTCATTCATATAATTCTATATAATTCTAAACACCACTTTAGTAAAATGACTTCATTGATATATTGAAAAGATAATATGGCATTACTAAGCATTGTTTAACCCGGAAGTACAAAGTTGCTTTAGTATTTGAAAAATCAACTAACATAGTTCACCATACATTTTTAAAAATCATCTCAACAGACATTTAAAAACCATTTGATAAAATCCAAAATCCAGGGGCTAGGATTGTAGCTTAGTGGTACAGTACTTGCCTAGCACATGTGAGGCACTGGTTTTGATCCTCAGCACCACATAAAAATAAACAAATAAAAAATACTGTGTCCATCTACAATAAAAAAAAAATTTTAAAAAAAGTCAAAAACCCAGAGGCTGTGAGTTTAACTCGGGGGTAGAGCACAAGGCCCTGGGTTGATACCCAGCACCAAATAAAGAGAGGAAAAAAAAAAATCAAATTCCTGATAAAAATGCTTAGCAAACTGGAGATTTCCTCAATCCAAGAAATAGTATATACAAAAAAAACCTATAGCCGGGTTGGGAATGTAGCTACATGGAAGAGGGGTTGTCAAGTACATGCAAGGCCCTAGTTCAATCCCCAGGACCACAAAAGTAAAAAGCCAACAGGTGACATTATATATAATGGTGGAAGACTATGCCCCTAAAATCAGAAAAAAAGACAAGGATGTCCATTCCCACCCCCTAATCAACACTGTATTAAAGTTTCTAGTCAGTGCAATAATGCAAGAAAAATAAAATTCATCTGGACTGTAAAGAAAGAAGTATACTGTCTTTATTTGCAGAAGACAAGTTCAAGAACACAAAAAGTTCTGTAGAATCTACCAAAAATATTTGTACAACTAATAAGTGATGATAATATAGATATAGGAATCAAGACCAACATGCAAAAGCAATTATAGTTCTGTCTGCCAGCAACACTAGAAATTAAAAATTTTAAACTGTATCATTCACAACAGCATCAAAAAATATAAGATGCTTAGGGACAAATCTAACATAAAATTTATGTGCTAAAGCTATAAAACATTGTTAAGAGAAATTAAAGAAGACTTAAATAGGGAGATATACCATGTTCATGAGTTAGAAGAATAAATATTTTTAACTGGTCAATTCTCAACTAATAGATACTTTCAACACAATCAAAATTAACCGCCACATATTTTCTGGAAGAAATTAATTATTCTTAAAATTGATGTAGAAATTCAAAGAACCTACAATAGCCAGAACAACTTTGAAAAACAACAAAGCAGGAGGACTTACATTATTTAATTTGAAGAATTATTACAAAGCTATGGAATCAACAGAATATCATATTGGCATCAAGACAGACAAACAGATGAATGGAAGAGAACAAACTTCAAAATTTTTGATTTCTGTTGTTGTTATTGTTGCTGGGGATTGAACCCAGGGCCTCATACATGCTAAGTACATACTGTATAACTGGGCTATACCTGCAGCCCACAGATTACTGATTTTCAACAAAAGTGCAAAGAAAACTCAATAAAGGATCATTTTTCAACAAATGATAGTTGAATATTCATATGCCAAAAAAAGAAACTTCAATTTATATCTCACTTTATACAAAGATTAATTCAAAATCAATCACAGACCTAAATGTTAAACCTGAAACTATAAAATCTCTATTAAAAAAAAAAGTAGAAAACATTTATAAGCCTTTGTTAAGATTTCTAAAACTCAATACCAAAAACATGAACCATAAAGAACAAACTAACAAATTGGGTTTCAAAAGTAATAACTTTTATTTCAGATAAATAAACACACAAAAAGATTCCCAACATTTTCAGATATAATTTTATAATTTATATTTTATAATTAATAAAATATAATTAAAATCACAAAATAAAACCAGGGCATAAGTATTAGAATGATTAAAATTAAAAACCTAGCAAGTGTTAGCAAGAAGAATCTGACTGTCCTCACTCACAAGATATTAACATGAAGGAGAAGATATCTGGGTTCTTTTGTTATTGATTCAACATCTGCCTGCTACATAGCTCAAGAAACTTTGTTGTATGCCCAAACAATGTCTTGAAGAGTCAAATACCAAACAGCTAACTCTTCAGGAACATTTGAGTTTAGTTTCATTAAGTAAACTTCTATAGCTATAATGATCTAACCTCAAAGCACTCTATTTGTAGTTCACATGAAGAGGACCAAACTGACTACATACTAGGAAGACTGGGCCTGAAGATTTTTATCTAGAAAATAGGAGCACTGGTCTTGAAACAGTAATTTCCAATCCATCTGTGCCAGCCTAATACTAAGACACACTAGTTAAAATACAGATTCTTGGGTTCACCTGTATATTCTATTTCATCAGGACTGGGGTAGGCCTGGAAATATATTGTAAATCTGACAAACGAACAGATTTAGGAAATTATGGGCTACATAACCTTTTAGGGCATTCTACTTGCAACATTCTTCTAGGCATTATTTCCATAGGTTGCAACGGGACCTTCAAGTGAGATATCTGAGAACCATAAGGGTCAAAGAAAGGTAGACAGTGAATGGTACTTTGCAAAAGGCACACCACTGAAGGCCCTCATGTTTAATGTCTAAAGGAATCTCTTTAAACTCTACTGATGTGGAAAATATAGTTTTAAATTGACTGAGTTAAATATTAAGTTTTGAGCCTAGTCTGTATTAATAACAGGTCACTTCTAATCACTGAATTCTTTAGTTTTACTCCATTTTTCACTTGCTGGAGACCCTAAGGATTGATTAGTTTTCCTGGTATTTTTCCAATTATATTAAAGCAATTCTCTTCTTCATACTCTTGGGAGACTTTAAAGTATATGGCTCTAAAGAGATTCTGTAAGTCAAAGACGATCCAGATTCTCATAGCTTCAAAATGGGATAGCAATGGTTATAAGAACAGAAAGACAAAGAATTCTGCAAGGACTTCAGAACTTGGGGAAGAAAACAACTTTCCCAAAAAATTTATAAAAATCACTGAGACATATTACTAATGTCAGCTATAACAGCTGGCCAAGTTCTTTTTTTTTTTTTTTTGAAAGAGAGAGAGAGAGAGAGAGATTTTTTAATATTTATTTTTTTAGTTTTCGGCAGACACAACATCTTTGTTTGTATGTAGTGCTGAGGATCGAACCTGGGCCGCATGCATGCCAGAGAGCGCACTACCACTTGAGCCACATCCCCAGTCCCTGGCCAAGTTCTATCCTAAAACAATTTAAATGTTCTGATATTATCATCTCCTCTCTGCTTCTATTGCTTGGAGTACAAAAACAACATCACTTTTTTAAAATATTGAAGTTAAAATGAAATCATCATTTCTTCCACTACCAAACTGATTTCTTATGTTATTTGATACAGTAAATGAATATTTTACATGTTTTATAACATATAGTTGTTAGATAACCACGTTTTAATATTTGCTTAAATATTTTAAAGATAGATTAAAATATTTTCATAGCCAGTTCAACTTACTGTAGTTCAATTCTGAATTTCTGTATCATAAAATTTTATTAAAATGCTGCTCTTCTGGATATAACAGCAATTGAAAATCTATTTCAAAAAGGATTACATAAATTAGAGAGAAAAAGAAAAATATACCTGTTATAGTATGAATAAATGTGAACAGTATGCAAATTGACTTTTATCTCTAAACTTTATTTCTGATTGTGCCCCAAACAGACATGCCAATGATTTAATACCTTGGGCTTTTTTGCTACCAGGCAAAGTAACCTAATTCTCTTAATTCCTGAAATTGGCTGCTGTTCCAAGACTAGGAAGATTGTATTGAAAGTGGCTACAGCATACTATAACATAATTAATATACTACAGAAAGAAAAATAAGCTTTAATTTTATTCAGCAAACTAATACATTTTGTTATTATTTGCAAGCCAGGTTGTTGATCTTTCAGTTTGTATAAAATCTTTTTTTAAAGAATAAATTCAAATAATTACATGACAAAAAAGTTCTCAGACATCTCATCATTTACATACCTTTTATTTATTTATTTTTTTAAAAGAGAGTGAGAGAGGGGAGAGAGAGAGAGAATTTTTAATATTTATTTTTCAGTTCTCGGCGGACACAACATCTTTGTTGGTATGTGGTGCTGAGGATCGAACCCGGGTCGCACGCATACCAGGCGAGCACGCTACCACTTGAGCCACATCCCCAGCCCTTACATACCTTTTAAATAAACAACATGAGTCAATCTATCCCAGGAAGAGAAAAAAATTGTTTATATATAAGCTAAAATATGCATTTAGTGTATGTTCATAAATGTAATATTCAAAATAATAGGTACAAATGTTGATTTCCTCAAACCTGTTCAATACAATTACTTCCTTCCATGGTCCCTGCAGATAATCCTAACACACTTATTCCACATTCTCTGTCCCTTGACCACCACTACATGATCAAAATCCATTTCTGGCTTTGGTTTTTTTTACCCGTTTTGCCTCACGCAAATTTTTTCCTTACCTCAAGTTCTTGTTTAATGTGACACCAAGAGCTTAAAGCCAAACAGCAAACATTCTTGGGACTATGACACCCCTAAATATTTAAGGGCATAAAAAAAGAAAAATAAACTATAGATGTATCCATTCCTTAGAGCATTTTGTCTCTATCCAGGAATATAGCTTATTCTCAAAAATGTATAAATAATCATTTAACAAAATCTTTACTTAATCCATTGACTTAAATGTCCAATACTCTGCTTATAAAATATACTAATGCTATTGCATACTAAATGATCAAGAGTTGTAGATCACCCTCAAATTCACCCACTCACCTCTAATTCAACCAGTTAAAGTACATGCTTACCAAAGAATATGGGAGTACAGCTATCTCTTCAAGATACTGATATCCTTTCCTCAAGACATATATCCAGTATTTTTTTAAAACTTCCATACTGTTTTCCCTAATGGCTGCACCAATTTACAATCCCACCAATAGCAGGGTTGTACAAAGATTTCCTTTTCTCCACATCTTCAATACTTACTATCATCTCTTTTAGATAACAGCTATAATAGCAGACATGAGGTACTATTTCACTGTGGTTTTTTAATTTTGGGGGGGGTACAGGTGGAGAGGAACAGGTTCTGCGGGTTGAACTCAGGAACACTCGGCCACTAAGCCACATGCCCAGCCCTATTTTGTATTTTACTTAGAGACAGGTCTCACCGAGTTGCTTAGCACCTCACTTTTGCTGAGGCTGGCTTTGAACCTGCGATCCTCCTGCCTCAGCCTCCCAAATCACTGAAATTACAGGTATATGCCACTGAGCTCTGCCTCATTGTGGTCTTGATTTGCATTTCCCATAAAATTAATGATGTTTTGGGGCACCTTTTCATATGCCTATTAACTATTTGTATGTCTTCTCTGGAAAAATGTCTATTCAAGTCCTTTGTCTGTTTTCAGTTATTTGGGTTTTTGGCTATTAAGGTCTATGCATTCTTTTTTAACATTTATTTTTTAGCTGTAGTTGGACACAATACCTTTATTTTATTTATTTTTATGTGGTGTTGGGGATTGAACCCAGGGCCTTGCATGTGCTGGGCAAGTGCTCTATCACTAAGCCACAAACCCAGCCCAAGGTCTATGCATTGTTTATATATAATTTTGGATAAAGGTGGACTATCTGATAAATGGTTTACAAATATTTTCTCCCACTCCATAGGTTAACTTTTCATTTTGTTGACTGCTTTCTTCACTGTGTAGAAAATCTTTAGTCTGATGTGGCCCCACTTATTTATTTTTCATGTGTTTTTGATATCATGTCTAAAAACTCAATGCCAAGACCAATGTCAGATGGGCTGGGGATGTGGCTCAAGCGGTAGCGCGCTCGCCTGGTATGCGTGCGACCCGGGTTCGATCCTCAGCACCACATACCAACAAAGATGTTGTGTCCGCCGAGAACTAAAAAATAAATATTAAAAATTCTTTCTCTCTCTCTCTCTCCTCTCTCACTCTCTCTTTAAAAAAAAAAAAAAAGACCAATGTCAGAGCTTTTCCTGACATTTTTACTGTTTCATATTTTATACATGTAAGTCTTTAATCTACTCTGAATTGCTTTTTGTGTGTGTGATAAGGGTTCAATTTCATTTTTTTCACAGATGGATAACCAGTTGTCCCAACATCTTTTGTTACAAGAGACTATCCTTTCCTCACTGCATACTCTTGGTACTTTTGTCAAATCCATGTGTGGGTTTATTTCTGTGACATTATTCCAATAGTCTGTTTTATGCCAGTACCATCCTGTTTTGATTACTATAAATTTATAATATACTTTCAAATCAGTTAGTGTGATGCCTCCAACATTGTTCTTTCTCCACACTGCTTTGGGATCTTTTGTGGTTCCATATGAATTCTGGGATTATTTTTTTCACTTTCTATGGAAAAAATGTCACTGGAATTTTGATAGGAATTGCATTTAATCTATACAGATTGCGTTATACAGTGGGGACATCTTAACAAGACTAATTCTTCCAATCTATGAATGTAGGATATCTTTCCATTTATCATTTTCCTTTTTGTTGTTGTATTATAATAATATAAACAGTGGGATTTATTGCTACATATTCGTACATACACTAAATACAACAGTATCATTTGGTGAATTTCATTTGTTAGCACCTCCTCTCTTCCTAGCATTCACATGATAGAAAACATGACCCTTGACTTTCAGAGTTTGGCTTATTTCACTCAGCATGATGTTCTCCAGTTCCACCCATTAACTAGCACATGACATAATTTCATTCTTCTTTGTGGCGAATAAAACTCCACTGTGTGTACATACGACGTATTGTTTATCCATTGATCTGTTGACAGACACTTAGGCTGGTTCCACAATTTGGCTATTGTGAATTGTGTTGCTATAAACATGGATATGCACGTATCATTACAGTTTGCTGGCTTTAATTCTTTAGGACAATACCAATGAATGGGTGGTAGCACACACATGTAATCCCAGCATCTCAGGAGGCTGTGGCAGGAGGCTCAAAAGTTCAAAGCCAGCCTCAGCAACTTAGCAAGGCTCTAAGCAACTCAGCAAGACCCTGTCTCTAAATAAAATACAAAAATGGGCTAGCCATGTGGCTCAGTGGTTAAATGCCCTTGGGTTCAATCCTGGGGGGCGGGGGGGACTGCTACAGCTGGGTCATACAGTAGTTCCATGCCTAATGCATAATTTTTTTAGTAACCTCCATACTGATTTCCATAGTGATTACACTAATTTACTAATGTAATGTAAAACTGTTCCTTTTTCCCCCTACATCCTCTCCAGCATTTGCTGATATTTGTATTCTTTATGGTTGTCAGTCTTAACTGGAGTGAGATGAAACCTCAGTGTAGTTTTGATTTGCATCTAATTGGCTAAAGATATTGAACATTTTTCATATATTTGCTGGCCATTTGTACTTCTTTTGAGAAGTATCTTTTAGTTCATCTGCCCCTTTACTGATTGGGTTATTTTTCTTTTTTTTTTTTTTTTTTGAGTGTCTTTCATTTCTTTAATGGATATTTCAATTTTTAGTGAAAAAATCTTTCACTTGCTTGACTAAAGTTATTCATGTTTATTTTATTCTTTTGATGTCACTAAAATCAAACTATTTTATTTATTTTTCAGATAGTTACCATAGAGAAACTCAACTGAAACCAGGAACAGTGGCATATGTCTCTAATCCCAGCAACTCAAAAGGCTGAGGCAGCAATATCAGAAGTTCAAGGCCAGCTCAGCAATATAACAAGGCTTTCAGCAACTTAGTGAGACCCTGTCTCATAATAAAAAATAAAAAGGGTCTGGAGATGTAGCTCAGTGGTAAAGCACCCCTGAGTTAGATCCCCAGTATTGAGAAAAAGAAAAAAAAACTATTAAAAACAATAAATGCATTACTACTAGAAACTAATAAAAATCAATTTGGTTGGGGCTGGGGATATAGCTCAGTTGGTAGAGTGCTTGCCTTGCATGCACAAGGCCCTGGGTTCAATCCTCAGTACCACCCACCCACACACAAAAAAAATCAATTTGGTTGAGTTGGTTGTTGCTAAGTGAACTATATAAATGTCTTCTTAGTTTCCATCATACACACACACACACTCATATCACCAGTGTGGCTGCAACATGTAGAGCCACGCTATATTAAGTGCCATCTAATTGTGTTTTAAAATTATATAGATTGCATTTTTTAAAGCCAGTTAAACAAATTATATTGATTTTTAAAAATTCTAAACTCTTCATATTTTAGTAAATGTGAAGAGGTTAAACAGAACTCAACTGATTAAGATTTTATTAAACATAATCATTCACCTTAATTTTAAATACAAACTGAGATCAAGAATCTGCTACATAACATGCAATTAATGACACATAGTTCTAAACAAGCTTATACTATATTCTTGCTAAATGACACCCTCATTTTCAAATAGTTCATGTCTCAAAAGGAGTTAACAATATAGTTCACACAATAATTAATATTAAGACCTTACAGTGTTCCAAGGATGATGACAGTAAGTCCTTTACACACATTAGTTCATTTCTGCAAAGGAAAGCACTATTATCTTCATTGCAGATGACGGAAAAAGAGGCTTAGAAAGTGGAATTTGTCCAAAATTAGATGGCTAGTAGTAAGTGGCAGAATCAAACCTAGCTCTGTTTCTGTGCTCACAATCACAGTGCATTCACTACATACCATACTGGACTGCCACAGTGAATGGCAGAAGTGAAGAGAGAAATCTTATCCAGATATAAACTAGGAAAAAGTTCGAGAAGGAAGCAGGGCAGGGGAAAGACTGGTACTAAAGAAGGAGAGGCTGGGGTTGTGGCTCAGCGGTAGAGCGCTCGCCTCACATGTGCGAGACCCTGGGTTTGATCCTCAGCACCACATAAAAATAAATAAGTGAAATAAAGGCATTGTTTCCAACTACAACTAAAAAATAAATATTAAAAAAAAAAAAGGAAAGAGCAAGGTGTAGTGGCATATACCTGTAATTCCAGAGGCTCAGGAGGCTGAAGCAGGAAGATAGTAAATTCAAAGCCAGCCTCAGCAACTTATCAAGGTTATAAGCAACTTGGCAAGACCCTGTCTCAAAATAAAATATGAAAAAGGTTTGGGAATGTGGCTCAGTGGTTAAACGCCCCAGGGTTCAATCCCTGGTACCAAAAGGAGGGGGAAAAGAAAGGGGTCCTTCCACCCTCCAGAATATTCAAGACCCTCAACATCTCTTATGATGAATAAGTAATGTTTTCTACCCAGTCACCACAAGCAACTTTTCTCATCATTACCCCACACTAAAAGGGCTTAATTATTAATAACAATTCTTTTTGTGGCAGTTTCCCTAAAAAAGTAGGTCAAATAAAATCCACTTACAAATTCCATATAATGTTAGTTCCCAGTAAATTTTGCATACAATTTCTTTAAAATCTTGCAATAATTAAAGAGGGAAATCATACCAAAGGTTTGGTAACTCCCCCATTAAAAACTATCCAGAGTGAGGTGCAATGGATTACTCCTATAATCCCAGACCTGGGGGGCAGAGGCAGAAGGATCACAAATTCAAAGAAAACCTCAGCAACTTATCAAGATTCTGTCTCAAAATAAAAACTAAAATGGACTGGGGATGCATCAGCTCAGTGGTTTAAGCACTGCTAGATTCAATCCTTGGTACAAAAAAAAAAAAAAAAAAAAATCCAGAGTCTAAGAATTTTCAAATGAGAAAAACATATGGTTCAAGTCTTGAGAAGATGATAATTAAATTAATAAAGGGTGTATACTCAAATATTAATATAAATTTTATAAAGACACAAAATACTTAAGAAACTTACAAAAAATACAAAGTTGAAAGAACACTGAAAAGAAAGATACACCAAAGTATATTAAATTGATATCAAGGCAAGGAAAGTATTTAAGTAAACTTCTAAATAAACTTCCAAATCTTCCTTCTGAATCATTGGGCACATGACTACAGTCTGAATGAACAACTGAATTTTATATAATATCATCAAGACGTAGATATTCAAATATATCTATGATTTGACTCAACTCTATATTGCCATATTAAAAGTAAAGACAAACATTAATTGCCTAGATCTTGGATTCTAATATCATTTTCCAATTAAAGGAACCAAAGACTCCTTCCAAAAACCACTGATTCCAGGCCTAGGGGGAGGAAAAAAACACATAATGAGCCTATAGCCATGTACAATAGTGCACACCTGTAATCTCAGCCACTTGGCAGGCTGCAGCAGAAAAATCACAGATTTGGTGCCAGCCTGGGCAACTTACTATGACACTGTCTCAAAATAAAAATTAAAGACAGGGGATATAGCTCAGTGGTAGAGTGCCTCTGGGTTCAATCCCCTGTACCATACCAAAAAAAATTTTTTTAATTAATATTTTTAAAAAGTGTTCATATAAAATTTTTATTGTGTGTGGAATATACAGTGACAAAATAAATATTAACGTAGCACTGAGCTACCAGCAAGAGTACCAAGAAACAACACACAGGATCTAAGTTGATATTCAGAGTTTCAACATCATCTTAGAGTCAAAGGGTAAATTTTTTAAAAATAACATTAAGATGATTTTGTTTCCATAAAATATAAGTAACTTCAAAAAGTAAAACGAAAGCTACCATTTCCAAGTCAGCTTTACCATTTAAAAATTTTAAAAAAGTAAAATGAAGTATAGAATGATCATTTTCCAGAGAAAAGGTTTATTCTTAGTGAGAAATAGACAAGGTGCTCAATCAATTTCTTTACAATTTCAACTGGAAAAAGAAGTAAAGAAATACATTAAGTCATGTTTCTACAAATTCCCAGGCTACAAAGAGTCACAGGAATTACCTGTGCAGAAATGCTCTTATGACTTACTAAACAGGAAAATAACTTCTCATGTACTATATACATGCTGTAATTTCAAAAAAATCATAAAACACTTCATAGATCTTACATATCATTCATTAAATATGAGATTTAAAGTGCTTATTATTAAGAAACTTAAAGAGAAGCCAGTGTATACCTATAACCCCAATGAAACAGGATCACAAGTTTGAAAGCAGTCTTAGCAACTCAGCAAGCCCTGACTCAAAAAAATAAATATTTGTTGATTGATTTTATACCTCTTCTAAGAAGTGTCTGTTCAGGTCCTTGGCCCATTTATTGATTGGGTTATTTGGGTTTTTGGGATTTCGACATTTGTGTTTAGCTTCTTGAGTTCTTTATGTACCCTAGGGATTAGTGCTCTATCTGATGTGCGAGGGGTAAAAATTTGCTCCCAGGACGTAGACTCTCTGTTCACCTGACAGATTGTTTCTTTTGCTGAGAAAAAAAAAAAAAAAAACTTTTTAGTTTGAATCCATCCCATTTATTGATTCTTGTTTTTAATTCTTGTGCTATAGGAGTCTTATTAAGGAAGTTGGGGCCTAATCCCACATGATGAAGATTAGGGCCTACTTTTTCTTCTATTAGACAGAGTCTCTGATTTAATTCCTAGGTCCTTGATCCATTTTAAGTTTTGTACATGGTGAGAGATAGGGGTTCAATTTCATTTTGTTGCATATGGATTTCCAGTTTTCCCAGCACCATTTGTTGAACATACTATCTTTTCTCCAGTGCATGTTTTTGGCACCTTTGTCTAATATAAGATAATTATAATTTTGTGGGTTAGTCTCTGTGTCCTTTATTCTGTACCATTTGTCTCCCAGCCTGTTTTGATGCCAATATCATGCTGTTTTTGTTACTATTGCTCTGTAGTATAGTTTAAGGTCTGGTATAGTTAGTTATATGCTCTGCCTGCTTAGAATTGCTTTAGCTATTCTGGGTCTCTTATTTTTCAGATGAATTTCATGACTGCTTTTTCTATTTCTATGAGGAATGCCATTGGGATTTTGATCGGAATTGCATTAAACCTGTATAGTGCTTTTGGTAGTATGGTCATTTTGATAATATTAATTCTGCCTATCATCCATGAGCAAGGTAGATCTTTCCATCTTCTAAGGTCTTCTTTGATTTCTCTCTTTAGGGTTCTGTAGTTTTCATTATATAGATCTTTCACCTCTTTCGTTGATTCCCAAGTTTTTTTTTTTTTTTTTTTTTTTGAGGATATTGTGAATGGGATAGTTTTCCTCATTTCCTTCTCAGAGGATTTCTCACTGATATACAGAAATGCCTACTCCAAGATATCATCTCACTCCAGTCAGAATGGCAGCTATTATGAAGACAAACAACAATAAATGCTGGCGAGGATGTGGGGAAAAAGGTACACTCATACATTGCTCGTTGGACTGCAAACTGGTGCAGCCAATTTGGGAAGCAGTATGGAGATTCCTTGGAAATCTGGGAATGGAACCACCATTTGACCCAGCTATTCCTTTTCTCGGACTATACCCAAAGGACTCAATGTTTGTAGCAGCACAATTCACAATAACTAGACTGTGGAGCCAACCTAGATGTCCTTCAGTGGAAAATGGATAAAAAAAATGTGGCATTTATACACAATGGAATATTAAAAAAGAACAAAATCATGGTGTTTACAAGTAAATGAATGGCATTGGAGAAGATAATGCTAAGTGAAGTCAGCCAATCCCAAAAACACAAATGTGGAATGTTTTCTCTGATATAAGGGAGGTGACTCATGGTGGGGTAGGGAGGGAGAGGCATGGGAGGATTAGATTAATTCTAGATAGGGAAGAGGGGTGGGAGGGAAAGGGAGGGGGAAGGGATTAGCAAGGATGGTGAAATGTGATGGTCATTATTATACAAAGTACATGGATGAAGACGTGAATTGGGTGTCAACATACCTTATATACAGAGATATGAAAAATTGTGGTATATATGTGTATTAAGAATTGTAATGCAAAAAAATATATGTATAATGGCATAAATTGACATGAACATACTTTATATACAGAGATATGAAAAATTGTGCTTTATATGTGTAATAAGGATTGTAATGCATTCCACTGATGTTGTATATTTTAAAAAATAATAAAATCAATTTAAAAAATAAATAAATAAAAAATAAATTAAAAGGTCAATGGTAGAGTGTTCCTGGGTTCAAACCCCAATAAGGGAGAAAGGAAAAATAAGGAAAGGAAAACTTAAAGAAGTTATGAATGAATACTTTAAAATAATACCTCTTTTCATCCTCCACCCCACAAAAGAAGATCTATTTTTTTATGTAATCAATGTATTTTGGATCTTATTTCAAAGATTGATACCCAAATATGCTTTTCTGTTCCTGTACTGAGATATACCTGTTTCTGGCAAACACTTGTTATATTTGCCCTCTTTTGTGCCCTAATCTAACTGACCTGCAGAATATACCAAGAACAATTAAGACACCAAAAAAATAAACAATATGTTAAAACAATATCCTTAAGGCAGAAGTGAAATTACAATTTAAATGAAATTTCAGATTTAATATATCCAAACAATGTAAGTTAAATACAAAAAAGAATTATGTGTTTCTAAATGTAAATGGTTAGAGATGATTATCTGTTAGCCTTTAACATATTTAGAATTTGGTTCACCTTTCTATATTAGACTCTACAAATTCAATATCTAGGAGGATCAATGAGAAAGTAAATACTCTAGTGTACAGGTGTCCCAAAGTTCTTGTCTATTCCATTCCCTTCTTCTCCATCCCCTTTGCCAACCTGATTAAAAACCTAAAAAGAGTCCAACTGAGAATCCCACGGCCACATACTGGGCATCATTGTAGTCCTAGTGATCCTCCTTTCCTCAGGAGCATTCATTTCTAAAACCTTAATGACACTCTGTCACATTCTCATGAAAAGAAAAGGAAAAACTGCCATTAAAGGCTGTGTTCATTATAATCAGTGACTTCTTAAAAATGTTTGCAGTCAAGCAGTGATGTATCTTGGGGACTTCTTTCAGAGCCTGAGTCTTTTAGCAGCTTCTGAATGTTTCAGAGAATTTCTGTGCATTAGGAAATTATGAGAAATGCTTGCAACTGCTCTGAGATTTTAAGAAAAAAGACAGAAAGAAAATGTGGCAATACTGCATTTTTGTATTTCCCATTTGCTATTTAACCATTGAAAATATCAAATGGTAATAAAACATCCTCAAAATGGTATATATTACATATAAAATAAGAAAATAAAAATACAGATGAACAAAAATTATACTATTCTATATATGATATGAACAAATAATGTCACCCTGACTTCCTCCCCTGGTTGAAATACTCTTTTTTTTTCCAGAAAAGAACAGTAGTTTCTATGAATTTCCCCATTCTAAAAGCCTGAACAGTTTTCAGAAAATGTGAGGAACTGAAAACCATCATCTATTTCTTCTTTTGGTCAGTTTTGTTTGTTTATTGGGGAAAGAGAATATTTTTTCCTTAAAAATATTTTTTAGAGGAAAAGTAAAAGCATTTCTCAATATTTTTCCTCAAAATTGTGTATTATTTGGGATGTTCAGTAAAAATATTCTAAAAATGACAATATAAATGTGGTATCAAATTCACCTAATATGAAACTCAAATTTCTTCAATAGACAATGAACTAAATGAACTATTTCTTTATTCTTTATGAGTTCTACCTACCCCAATTATTGAAAGAAAATACTATACCATATTCTACAATATAACTTCTGAGTTAACTTTTGAGTTATCATTTGGCTTAACTTTAAATGAATTCAAACTATTAATTTACTGGAAAACTATAAGAATAAGGTGAAACTGGGATTTCAAAAGTTATAAATTACAGAAAGGTTTTGAGCACTACACAGGACACAGCTACAAAAGAAATCACCTCCTGATAAAATAAATTTTTTTATTCCTAAAATGGTTCCCCTTGCTACTTGTATACTTCTGGACACCTAACTTCCTTTCATTGACTTGAATGTCTTTCAGAGAGTATAAATTCATTTTAAAAATTAATTTAAGCCTTTGTTTCTCAAATTTAAGAAATGTGTACAGTCCTTTAAGGGGAAAAAAAAGTTATCTTGAACATCAATCAAATCTGTCCACAAGAGCTGAGGATGTGGCTCCCTGATAGGGCACTAAGGCACTTGCCTACTATGCACGAGGCCCTGGGTTCAGTTCTCAGTACAAACAATTAAAAAAAAAAACTCTGTCCACAAATCCCAACTTGAGAAAACACTGTTTAAGAAACAAATCTCATTCTGTAACAAATGACTTTCTACTGCAATTATCACTGCAAAGAGTAATCTTTACAACAGATACAAAACCTTTACAATGCAAAAATTAAAAAACACTTATCTTAAATTTTTTAAAAATATTTTTTAGTTGTTGATGGACCTTTATTTTATTTCTTCATATGCAGTGCTGAGAATCAAACCCAGGGCCTCACACATGCTAGGTGTAGTGCTCTACCACTGAGCCACACCCCAGCAATCTTAAAAAAATTTTTTGAACTCTAAAGCCTTCCCCTTCAAATGAATACTTGGAGTCTGAAAAATGCTGCCCTATTCAAAACAGAATTAAAGAATGTGCTCTCTGCCTAATCATAGGATATCTTTGACTTCCATATTCTCCCACCCTGGAAGACACACCTTTCCTCTCTTGCACTACTATAACTCTCTTATACTATTCATTCCTTATCTCTTCTACTAAACTATACAAGGTCTATATCTGATTCATCTTTGACTGTACCAGCACATTTTGCATAGTGACACATAGGCCCTGATTATTTGTTGATTAAGTGAATGGATGTGAAATATATGGGGGGGGGGGTGGCTATTATTTGCTGTCTCAGATTATCTTTGTTCTAATCAGTGTAAACAACCAAAGTTTACGGACTTCTCAAATTAATGCCTACAACATGCCTATATGATAAAAACACAAACAACAACAGAGAGACAAGTACAGTTTTCTTTCTTCTTTCACAATATGAAGCAAATACTGATAGTTTAAGACACCACCTAAAAGTCAATGAAATATACAGATTAAAAACATTACTACCATCAACGCTCTCAACAGAACATCTTTATAAAATGGAAGCAAAAATTTCTTTTAAATTGAACTCTAATATGTTACAACACTTACAATAATACAATGCTAGTAAAATGTAGCTGATACATATTGGTGGTTTTAAAACCTAAACATTTTTAAAATGGCCAATGGGCTTAATGTGATCCAATAAAATCAGTACATAAACAACTATTTTGTGTATAGTGCTTTTCAGGAAAAATATTTTAAAAAATGTAATTCATCAAATACAGAAGTCAAAATAAAATCTCACTGTGTTTTGTTCAAAAGCCACAAATGTTTTGGCATATTAAAAAACTATTTTTAAAAACTCCATTCTGAGTTACTATATACTCAAAAACTGGTGGTTTATTTTATGCTGATAAAAAGCACTATATGAGCTATTACATTCAACTGTCATGCCCCTTACCAAGGGAAGTCATGTGCTTTTGCAGGAAATATAAAAGCCAAAAATGCTGAAAATTCGGATATAAAATTTAGCTGATAAATGAAATATTAGATCTCTATTTTTATCTACTCACTCTTCACTCAATTTCCATTTAACTTCTCAGGACTTAGATGGGTTTATTTCCCCTTACCTTTGTTTTAATTTTATGTAATAAATAACAAACCTATATCACTCAATATTAGAATTTTTTTAAAATATTTTTTTCTATATTTGTCTTTGCCTTCTTAGAAAAACAAAGTATCACATAAAAGTAGTTTTTATGTAAGATCTCTCAATTGTATTACAATGCTTATTTTCACAAAAGCTTTAGTTTTAAAAGAAAAAAGATTCCTTAGTGGTTTTAAAATGAAACAGTATTACTTTAAATCCCCAAAGTCCATTGAACTACTTTTAAAGTAGAATAATTTGAGGGTATTTGGGTATCAATTATAATTATTTATAGGGAAATTATTTACTAAAGTGACAAATATGGTTCAACTGTTTATAATCATTACTACTACATTAAAGATGCCTAAGAAACAGAAGCCCTAATAAATTATCTTTAGGAGAGCCTGTCCTTTACCTTTTTCTTTATATTTCCTATAGTTATCTGAATGTGAATTTCTGGATATACTGTATCAGAAACCTAACATTGATTCAACTTTTAGAGAAGTTATAGTCAATGCTACTTTTTATATTTTTAAAATATTGGGCAGATCAAAAGTATTCACTAATTTTAGATTATTTATATTATATGTGCATCTGAGTCAGATTTTCAACTTAATATCTACTTCTTTTAGCTTCCTCTAAAGTTGAATATAAAATAATGAGAAATAAATTTTGTTTTAAAATATGTCCTTTTCCATATTACAAAACCATTGCACTAAAAATTTTTCCTCTTATTTTCCAAAGATCTTGAGGAAATGTTGAGTTAGCAAAATAAGTGTGTTCTCTCAAAATAAACTATTTTCCTATTCAATGACAACAAATCACTGGAGGAAGTAACTACTTGATTTATTTCCTGTTACTTGAAAATATTCTGGCAACTTAATACAACTACTACACATTTTTAGTTTTTAAAAAGAGGGTAGGGTTAAGTAATGGGAGAGTGACTGCTAGACAGTAATAAAGAAGACATATTTATCATAAGGTCAAAACTAAGGTTTTTCATTTGGAGGATCTAAGTACATTTCAAATTATAAACTAAAAAAGAAATAAAAGATAACATATACAAACTTTGTAGAAATGTATTCCTCAGAAAAATGGATACAAAAATACCCAAAAGCAAGGGCTATTCAAGAACTATGCCTGAAATCAATTGGGATTAGAGCAGGGGAACTATATGTTACAATCTCTGGATCATAAAAATCTTTTAATATTCAATTCCATAATAAAGCAATCTAGGTATGAAAAATCTTAGTAAGTTAAGTACTTAGTAGATGGTACAATCTAAATATGGTACATCAAACAATCTGAAATAAATTAAGCAGGTCTTTTTGAAAAGTAAGTTAAAAATAGTAATGGTACTTGCTTGAATTAATATATCATTTCTAATGTTTAAAAAAATCCTCAATGTCAAACTTGAATCAATTCACAGGCATACTTACTTAAAGGTGAAAAAAAGCATGTGAAAAGTGTGTTGCACACACACTTCAACAAGATATAAGATCTACTGTCCCAGATAATTACCTATTAGCAAAATAACTTATCTTTTAATTTTTGGTTATAATCCTTGCTTTTAGTTAAAATCAGTATCTCCAATCCAATTAATAAGAACATACTTTGTCCAAAATTTTACTGAGGTATCCTAAAATGTTATGAGAAATGCTACTCAATAAAACGTTTATTTTGGGCTGGGGTTGTAGCTCAGTGGTAGAGCGCTTGACTCACACATGTGAGGCCCTGGGTTCGATCCTCAGCACACATAAAAATAAACAAAGATATTGTGTCCATCTACAACTAAAAAAAAAAAAAAAAAAAAGAATTAAAAAAAATTACTTTAATAAAAGAATTTTTAAAAGTCAAGGTTCTAAAGCAACTACCAATTTAATAAGCAATTAAATATCTGCTTATGGTCCTCATTTTAAATTAAGGTTTGTTTATACTTGACAACTATCCTTATTCTAGAAGCTTTGTAACTATTTTATCATATTTTCTGGTGCTTTTGTTATAAGATTTAGTATATATTAAATATTTTTTGTTTTGCTTCATACCTCAATCTGTTGCTAACCTAATAACTGGAAGGGTTAATTTCAGAGCTTTTTGGTGTTAGTCCCACCTGGGTAACAACTACATATTCACAGCAAAATGAACATAATTTTCAGAAACATGTATGTAAGAATCTGAAATAAGACTTCTAAAAACATAAATTATTTGACATACTAAAGGTAGCCTTATTTTAAGACTAATGAAAATTATGAGGTAAGGAAAGTTTTAAACAATTAACTTTATCATTTTTCCATGCCAATTTTCAATATGATCCATTTTTTTAATCAGAATCAACATATCTGAAAAGTTGACTGCTTATTAAAACTCTCAATGAATTTAAAACCACTGTTATAAAACTTTTCCTAAGTCCATTCAGCCCCCTTAACTAATCAAACAATGAAACAAATATTACAAGAACAAGGCTGACAAAAAATCATAATGAACCTCTCAGATGAGAAACTAATTGGTACTAAGTACACAATGGCTTACATTTAATCCTGTTAATAACCACACAAAAAAAGAAATAAAAGACTCACTTTTCAGTCATCTCTCTGGACCACTGGGCTAAAATAACAGCATGACTAAATCTGACATTGACCCCGTGGCCCTGCTAGGAGTTAAAAGAATTCCTTTGAGTCTTCTGAGGCCTGTTTTCAACTGTTTCAGAAGGGGTGAGCCAGTCATACACACTTGTTAGCCTTCTTTACAGTAACAGGTCAAATTAGAAATGGTCATATACACTGTAATATATACTAAATCTTATAACAAAAGCACCAGAAAATATGATAAAATAGTTACAGCTGGCTAGTAAAAAATAAATGGATGAAAGTAATTTGCACAATGAGGATTCATCCAAGCAACAGCATACTAGAAATAAATTTTAAAGTGAAAAATAAGATTATATCTAAATTAATGAAAAAGTCTGAAACTGAGATACAACATGAAGATGAATCACTACACTTCAAAAAGAAAAACATAATTTTTTTCCTATATTGATCACAATAAAATTTTCAGCAACCCTATTAAATTAAATAAACTTAATTATTCTGTGAAGTTTTGCTGGCTTTTGTGACATGAACTCACAAACAACAGTCTCAAGATGATACAAACTTGACTGAAATTAATTACTTTTTCTTTCTCATCCCTTTTCAAAATACAATTTATATCTTCCAACAAAGAAAATACTAATAACTCACAACTTCATTCTGTGATTGAAAATAATTATGGATACAAATATGCTAAACTTGATAAGGTTTGTTGTTCTAATACTAATACTCTTAATAAAAATGTGTTTTCTAAAATAAAATTCCAGGCTATATTTCTATTTCACAAAGTCTAATTACTAAAAATTTTAAACCACTACTATAATTATGTATCTGCTTCAGGTTACTGTAATTTAAAAATACAGCTCCAATTTACATCAGTACTGAAAATTAACAGTTCAAAATTTTCTGAATACAAAAGCCAATAGATGTCCTTTTATAACACTAAGAAATAAAATTATTACACATCAAAGCATACTTGAATTCTATGCTGTGTCTAGCAAAATATAAAAATTAATTTTACATATTTCATTTTCTGCACTGTGATAGACCTTTTATAACTTTAGCTTTTCATATTAATAAAACTGACAAATACAATAATCAAATAAATATTACCTAACAAAACATATAACTTAATTAAATACTAGTGATTGGTCTCAAGGCACTGTTTTTTTTTTTTAATTTGTAAAGGCTTAAATTAATTTATGATAAAGATTAGAGGTAAAATTTTAATACTTATCACAAGCTTTGTCACATATGTTAAAGTTTAAATAAACACTTTTAAAAAGAGAAATCAAGTACATTGTTTTGAAAATCTATACTTGCGTAGGTATCTCCACCTGTCAGCTGACGATATTTTAGTGTGGAGATTTTCCTTCCCCCAATTCTTATTCTGACCTCACTCTTTTTTGCTCATTCATAGAATATCATTTTTCAGGAAATTTCAATAATCAACTAGAACACTAAAACATAAAAACGCCAAAGAATAAGATAACTGCAAAATTCTACATAAACAACTCCAATTTAAAGTTTAACTCAAGAGCCTTTTTTTCTGAACAGAAAACTCTCAAGCTAAACAATATCGGTACTAAAGGGATTTACACTCATTGGCTGACCTTACACTTTAATAGTTACTAGGTATGTTTAGTCATTCAGTTTTAAAACAAACTTCCACCTACTACCAAAAGAAAGAGAGAGAGTGAAAACAAAATGGAAATTCCATAAAATGAAAACTTCAAATAAAGAATAGAAAAGGCACCAAGCAATCATGACTTTTAAAAAACAATTGACAACTGTCTGTGAAGTTTTGTAATAGTACAAAAGCACTTCACCAGTTTCTTTCCTTAATTTCAATTTTGGCTCTACAGGCTCTCCTAATAACACCATACACAACAAAATCCATTCGATGAGCTTACTAGTAACATTTTCCACAAATACTTCCTAGAAAAATAAGCTTACAGAATGCCTTGTTATTTTTAAAGCTGCATACTTTTACAGTTCTACCACTTTTCATATAACAAATTATATCCTGATTTGATGTGCTAAATACCAGAAATAAACATTTGAGACGTTTTTGTGTTTCTTAATAATTACACATAAACATCAAGTATAAACTTAAAAAATGCTTTTAAAAATACTAATCAGAATTCAGGGGAATAATTCTAATTTGTGAAGATGAACTATGATCAAAGAGTAGAAATTCAAAAAATTATTTTAACTGTCATGAACAACAACAGCTAATTAGATACCAGGATATAGTTTCTTCTGATTTTGAAACTCTGATTTTAAAAAAGAAACGGCTTCTTGAGAAGTCATTTCATAGAAATCAAACTGTGAAACAAAATAATTAGGAAAAATAGTAAAAATAAACAAAAAACTACTAATTGTTTCTTGGTAATCACAAATTCTATAATTCAACTATACACTGTATTAGTCCTAATCTCAAAAGAAAAAAAAAACCCTTATAAAACAAATACAGAAAGGCGGCTTACCCTTACTTACCCCAATTCCCAAAATACTCATACATCCCAAAGTGCTCATACAAAAGAACATTTTAGATTCCTCACTGCCATGATGTATAATCAATAAAATTCAAAAACCTAAAGTTATAAATTACCAAAATTACCCTTTTCTTTTCTACTTATCATCATTAGAAAGTTTTTTTACAGTTACTTAATAATATAGCACAACATAATTTTTTCTGGTAGATTAGGAGATTATTAGAATTCTTGACAGAGTAAGAAGGATCCTTTTTATTATCTTATAATCACTTAATGAATAAAAAATTCAGTTAAATATGCTACTGCATTATGTCACCCTTGCAAAACTTTTAAATATACTCATACTGATCACATTAATTTGATACTGAAGTCTTCACATACTAATAAACAGATATTCTGGAAAGCTTTTAGGACTAGAGGCCTTTAGTTTTCCTTTATAACAATAATTAATCACTCAATATTTAAATAGACACACACTTCTCCAAGGACTTAACATTTAAAAGCATAAAGTTGTGTTTCGTAAAACAAAATTCTTTAAATTTGAAAAATAAGCATGTTTTTTAAGAAGAGGCAAACTTTTATGATCTGGTCAAGGTAACAATGTTATGTACATTCATATGTCTATCTGAATATATACACACAAACACACACACACACACCATGGACAATAAAATTCAATAGAAGAATTCATATATCAGATTATAACCGATTCCTTATTAATATATTTTAATACACAATAGTTACACTAAAAATTTTTAACAATAATACTTACTGCCAATTAGTATTTTTAGTATTAACTTGGTTCAACTATAAAATTATCCCAACAGTAAAATGACCAAGAATAAAAAATTTCAGGATTAATAATTTTCCATCAATTTCATGCATAAAGCTAATATCTTTTGAGCTTCTCAATGGCTCCAGAATTAAATTGGTGCTGTTATTAAGAAAACAAAACCGAAAACAAAATTAGTTTTTCTAGGCTGGTCCCCATGGATTTAAGTACAACACAATAATTCTTCCCAATCTGCAAAACAATATAAAACAACACACAAATAGATGGGCTAAGGAAGAAAGATCAAAACAAAGAACAAGTTGTTGTTGTGTTTGTTTTTTTTTTATTTTTAAATCCTCTTTCCCTTCAGCAATCAACAAAATAACAAAAAAAGAAAAAGTGGAAAAGTCACCCAGAATATATGACCATGTAAGCATGGGCACTCTTGCAGAAAACCAAGTCTGCAACCCAAAGCCATGGGAAATTTAAATTAGAGCAAACGGCCACAATAGGCAGGGAAATCTGTATAGATAAAAAGGGACTGCTGAGGTTGCAGGTATACTACTAATGATCTTTTGAGATTTCTAAACAAACTTTATAGATTTTATTAATTTTTTAAAATAAAATAATTACTGTATCCATGTTATACTAGAAAAATTGTTTTACCCTTTTAATCAAAATATGTATATGCATATAAGTAATGTATCTATCTAAAGGAGAAGAAAGGATCCCCATTGATTAATACTGCTTCAGAAACCTGCTTCACAAATCCATCCATGTTCTTCTATGTTTAAATAATTTTAAAGGTATAAAAATTTAACAAAATGAAGAAAAGACTCTTTGCTACAGATGTTAATTTAAGTGGTGGCACAATTATGGTGAACACAACTGGCTACCCCATAAAGAACTATATACCAACATTAATGTATAGTTTTCAACACTTTGAAAATTGAATGATCTGTGCTACAACCATTACATTTTTTTCTGTTAAATCTAATAATAATGGAAATTTCCCAAACTAAAACATCTTAAACAAAAGAAAATGGGCACAGATACAATTTTTAAAAAGTTCTTTATGGTATTAAGAACATATACAAATATTCCACAATTCAATTCAATCCAAAAACATTTAAATCAAATGTTATAAAACTCTTTAAGGAAGTATTTCATACACATAAAAACTAATAAAGCTATTTAAACGATTATTACACAGAACTAACAGCAATATTTAAGTTATATTTATTCTTACATAAAATTTATATCATTTTAAAATTAAACCAAAAAAACTTAAGTAGATACAAGGAAGTATGTAATGGGCAAAAATACTCAATTATATGGTAGTGAGGTAATCTTTCAAGTTCTTATTGGAACAATGAAATTTTATTGGAAATTAAAATCCTCCTTAAATGTGGAGAGTATTTCTAAAACCACTGATAAAAATTTATTCTTTAAATCAGACCATTTAAAACCAAAAAGTGGCAAGTGCAGCATAAGGACTTAAGGACTGATGTGATCGTACACCTTCTCTTTAAATAAAATCTCCTTTTACAGTTATATTTATTTGCCATGTCCCTGAATCCCTCTTTTTAAGAGAGCATAATTTGTATTATTTTAGTAATCTCAATTATCAGCCATAAACATATTTCCTACATCTTTAGAATTTTTCATTAACTACAAATATGGAAAGAGTATTGAAAAGTTTTCTAGAGTTGGAGTTTCCCTCCCTGGAGAAGGTAACTTCTGTTAACAAGTGCTATTTAATCACAAAGAAAAATCAGATGTGACCTATTCACTTTAAGGGAATTGCCAATAAAAACACTTTCCCTTAATATGTAGTTCTTTTAGCCATTTTTTTTAACCTGGAGGCAGTAGTAAGATGACTACATATTTAAATTTAAAAAAAAAAAAGAGTGGGAGAGTAAAAATGATTTTCATCATCATAGATTTATGCTACCTTCCCTTAAACAGTGTTTGCAAGACAGGATAAGAGCAGATGTTGTCAAGTCCACTATGAACTAATTTTCAAAACTGACAAAAGCTGAAATTCTAAGTAAGAATTTGTCATACAATCAAAATTACACATTGGCAGGTAAGAGCCACTTTTAAATAATTTATTTCACATTTATATTCTATATTCAAATCTATATTATGAAAATAAACTTTATGAGTAAAATTATACCTCTATTCAAAGCCAATGTTATTAGATAAAGACTCAAAAAATCAGGTCAAATCTATTCTTTTAGTGTATTCTTAAGTACATCTATAAAATTTAAAAAGAAAATGTGACCTTATACATTGTGGATGCTTAAATAATTATCTCTTCTAGCAGAATTTATAACAATCAGGCATGTATCTCAAAATGACAATACCTTTAATTTAAAACAAAACAAAGGTAAACAATAAGATTAAAAAAAATTAGACTGAAAAAAATCTCCCATTAACTCAACACTTTTACTTAATTATTGTTAACCACTAAGACAGTGTTTAGCAAATTAACAAATTACTTTAAATTAAATATAAATTTGGTGAAGTCTTAAAATCAGAATCTTCTACTTAGAGATGATAGAATTATCTGAATAATCTTTACTCTTAAGGATAAAAAGGACTAAATATTCTGTATTTCTTTCGGAAAAAAGTTTTATAACCTAATCATGTGTCATTCACATCAAATTTACCTTAATACCACAAAAATACATTATCTACTAATTATATTTAATTTAGACAAATGATCATTATATGCAAAACATGAAAAGAGTTATATGAAAATTACATTTAAACACTCTCTACCCAAATAGACATTAGGATTCAAGTTCTTCTGACAAGAATGAAAATACTGCCCATTTAATTTTATAATTGTCCATTCCAAAATATATATATATATGCAAACCTCTAGATAAGGTAACATTTTAATGGTAACTATACTAAGTCATTAGTTCAAAAATATACATCACAATTATTATTAGCAGTTTCTAATGAATTTAGTAAATTTACATGAAAATCAAATCAGATGGTAAAAGAAATGTTTTTTAAAAAATAAAATTCAATCCTCTTCCTAGAGACTTCACGTTGTTAAAAGGAAAAATTACTAGAAATGAATTTAGATTAAAGGTTTTTTATAAATTGACTTTGGAAGAATGTACACCTAAGTTGTTGATCTACAGTGAAATCAGAAAAATTAGCAACACATAATATCAACATTCCAAATGTTATTAAAATCCAACCCAAAGCTGCCTTGGCATTTCTGGAGTTTCTAATAAGATTTTCAGTCAGCTGAACAATGACATAAAAAGGTTTTCAAATTTCACTCTATTCACAAGTAAAGTTGAAACTGAACATTTTTATTTCTTTTTTCCCTATGACAATTTCACCATGGAATGGTGAATAACATTGTTCAAGTTATTATGCTAATTAGAAATTAAATAAAAAGATGCCCTTACAATAGATAAGTGTAAGGTGACATGCTACAACTAGAGACACAGTTCAAAAGCAGCTTTAAGAATTATGTAGTACAGGCTTACAAAAGCTAAAAACATCAGAGAGGGAGCTCCTTGATGCTCTTGGTCACTGGAAACTCCAGCATGTGGCCATTTCTAAATTATAAGACAGATGTTAAACTATACCAATGAAAAGCATGTCAAATGGCAACCCACTCTTACAACCTATTAGGCTTAACATATCTCAAGAACTATATTTACTGAAATTAAGTTGATGAATGCAAAAAGGGGAAAAAGTACCACTCAACAATTTTAGTAGTAGTACTAAAAGTAAATGATAATTTACTAATGCTTCCAAACTGACAAAATATGCTCCTTGCCTATGTTAAAAGATTATAAGAACCCAAGCTATTAGGAACCAAAGTTATATTTTAAAACATACTCTACTTTGAATAGCCCTGCATAAAATGTTTTAAATAGCTAGTCATGTCCTTTGACTAACTTATAGTTGCTAGTCCAATTGAGAGAATGGTTTTATCTTCCATAAAACTATATAAAATATCCAATTGTGTTTTAAAGGAAAAGAAAGAGGAGATATAGAAAAAAGAAAACAACAGAAGAAAATCATGCACCAGAAATCTTGCAACATCATTCTGGACAAATAAAGAACATAAATATCCTTTTTCATTTAGGCTGATGTGGCTTCTGAAAATATATGCTATTTAAATGTTTAATCCTCTCTAGCCACATATAACATCAATGGTACCATACAGTCTTAAATTTCTATTAAGAGTTTCAGCTTCCATTCTTCTTTCTTGCATTTAACCTGAACTTTAAATCCTATCCATTCTTAGAGACAAAGCTCAAAGAGCTCCTTTTCAATTCAATCTTGTACTATGCCTACCCACAGCAATCTTCTTTAAAAAGCCTATTACATTCATCTGGAATAATTATGTATTGTGCTGGGGCATCTCTTATATTTGTAGAAATGTATTTAACTCTGGTATTATAGTGAACTTTCCATGTTGTCATGCACATTAAGGTTTCTAAAGGCCAGGACTACATGGTAATTCCTGAATCCCCATGTCTTAATGGTACAGTGGCTTGCACAATGTTGGACTCAAAAAAGTCTTCAGAACTAAGATTAATGACATACACTAGAGTATCATAAAATGTAACCAAATAAAATAAAATGTATTTAAGGAAAGTAATAAGCTGTAGACATGTTCAAAACCAACTTGGATTAAAAAAAAAAAAAAAAACTGAGAACTTTCAACCCAAGAAACCAAGTGGAAGCTATAATCCTGTTTTCCACAATGATAATGAACATACCTGATAACTATGAGATGTCAAAATATTTTCCTATTATATCAAATCTACCTGTTGCCTCACTTTAGCTTTATAACCTTAATGAAATACAATACATTATTTAACCAATAAAAAAATTAAGTTATCCAAAGTCACAGCAAGCCAACTATAGAGTTGTAACATCTAATAATACCACTAAATGAGAACCTATAACCATTACCTCATTGATAACTGAACTTCAAAGTGAAACCTGAGGGATGACCAGGTTATCAGCCAGGTAAAGTAAAAAACTAATCCAAGCAGAAAAAAAAAAAAAATAGCATATGTAAAGACCCAGATCAAATAAAATGTTGACATATTTGAAAAACTAAAATTCAAATAAGTAACCCACTCAAAATTTTAATTATTCTTGATTGAGTGCCTAATAAACACCAAGGACTCAGCAAATGCCCCTAAATAAGTTATCCATCTGTAAAATTATACCTAAAACTTTTATATTTATATTTTAGGGGATGGAGCTGAGCATATAGCTAAGTGGTAGAGCACTTACCTCCCACGTGCAAGGCCCTGGGTTCAATTCCCAGTATTAAAAAAAAAAAAAAAAAAAAAATTTAAGTTTATTTTAGGGAGAAATGTAATTTGACACAAAACTAAGTTAAGACTTACTATCCTAAGTTAAAAGCCATAATTTTACTTCAATTTCAAAAGCCATGATTTTATCTTAATAAAGCCATGATTTCACTTCAACTTCAAATAATAATTTGTAAAGAACACTACTCTATACACAAAGGTGGACTGCAATTAAATTCACTAAAGATTTTTTAAGTACCTATGATGTGGCAAACTAAAAGAGCAATGTCCAAAATGTACATACTGAAGGAACTCTACATTAATTCTAATTAATGTAGCTCTATATTAATTCTACATAAAATTCTACATCATTACAGTCACAAACTAGGAACTAATAATGGCTTCCTTAACTCTTAAAACTGCTATATTCTTGCTGAACCAGAAGGATCATAAATAAATTCAAGGCCAGACTGGGCAATTTACCAAATCGCTGTCTCACAATAAAAAAAAAAATTAAAAAAAAAAAAAACTTTAAAGGAACAAAGATACAGCTCAATGGTAGAGTGCTTGTCTAGCAGGTGTGATGCCCTGGGTTCAAACCCCAGTACCACAAAAAACAAATACACAGATAAATTTTTAAAATGTTAATATTCCTCATTTTTCCATTTTAAAATCCTGAACTATTTAAATTTACTAAATCTAAATCTTTCAATATTACTAACTGAAAAACATTAAGATGAACAAGAATAAAGCATGCTTCTAGAAGTAGAATTAGACTATTACTACTCATTTGCTTACAATATATTTTAATTCTGTAACAATTACATTATTCATCAATTATTCCTCATTCAATTTCAAAAAGTATTACATGTCTAAGGTATCAGCTCAGAGTAATATAGAAGAACAAATTAACAAAAAATAGTTCACAGAGCTATAAATAAGAAATATCTTTACATAGTAAGATGAATTCATCTCCAGGCTATGCTTGCTGTTAACCGAAAAAGCAAGATAGAACCAAGTGTGATGGGATGTCATTTTCATTTAAGAAATGGAAATAGTACACACATATATATGTGTATTTACTTATATATTCACACACACATAAATACACATATATACATATTTGCTTTTTTTTTAACTGTTAAAGACAAAGCATTAATTTTCTCTTAACAGTTACTCATATGGGGAAGGTCAGGAATTGAAAGGAGACTTGGCCAGAAGGTAGGTTTCTCTGGATAGATTTTACCTTGTTTTGTTGATTTGAATTTGGAATCTCACATAAACATTTTATATAGTTATAAAACAAAATTAAACTTTAAAAGCATAATCCTATAAAATAAATATATCAAAAACAACATGAAGAAAATGAACCTAACTGCATATCGAGTTGATCACATAGCTAGAGAAAGAAAAACCTAAATTTAACAAGCTTATAGATCTAACTACCAATTCATGAGAAAGAGAAGACAGTGAAACAGATTAAAGAGTACTATAGGCTTGGGATGTAGCTCAATGGTAGAGTGCTTTCCTAGCATGTACTAAAGAAGCCCTGGGTTCCACCATGAAAACAAAATAAAATAAAAACTACAAGTACAGACTACACTAGATTCTAGAGTAACAACAACCCAATTACTACAACAATTATGTTACAAAGAATTAAAAATAAAATAGAAGAGATAAAGGGGGAACTTATAGAGTAAATGATACTTAAGTTATCAACTAATTGCAATATATAGATCAGATATAATTTATATAAACTGTAAGAAAAAATAGCAGAGATCTGAGAAATTTGAACATTGACTGGATATTTAATGATAAAAGATTTACTGCCTATTTGTTTAGGTGTGATAATGATATGATTATATTTTTTAAAAAGAATCTTTACCTTTCAAAAAGTTATTCATTGTGAAATATACATATCTATGTGTGTGCATATTTAAACAAATGAAATGACACTCTATCTGTAGTTTGTTTCAAAATATGAAAGAGACAATGGAGTTACAGATGAAAAAATACTAGTCACAGGTTAATAATTGTTGAATTATTTTATGGGACACTGGAGTCCATGATAACATTCTATTTTTCTATACTTAAGAAATTTTACAGCAAGGCTGGGGTTGTAGCTCAGTGGTAGAGCACTTGCCTAACACTGTAAGGCACTGGGTTCAATCCCCAGCATCATATAAAAATAAATAAGTAAAATAAAGGTATTGTATCCATCTAAATTTTTAAAAATTTTTCTATAATAAAACATTTAAAAGAAAAATCTATTACTCCTGTAGTTAATATCTCTTCTCTATCCAGGAAAATAAACTGTCGATTATTTCTCTATAATTCCTAAAGTACTTATTATCTACCCTCATTATTTGGTTGTCTTATACAAGTAAATCCACAAGACTCACTCTGTAAATTAAAGTATCTGATTTCCTTTGGTATATCTTTTCTTCAAAAAAGAGAGATGTTTTTCTAATGCATTGCCTCTCCCATCTACAGTTTTGCTTTCCAAAGTTTGTTACCCATAATCAAATTATTAAATGGAAAATGTCAGAAATAGATAATTCATAAATCTTAAAATTATGTGTCATTTTGTGTAAGCAAAAACTTGCCCAGTCACCTGGAATGTGAATCATCCCTTTGTCCAGCATATTCATGTCCTATGTATTACCCACTCATTAGTCATTTAGTAGCTATTTTAGTTCTCTGGTCCACTGTAGGATTATCCCAGTGCTTGTGTCATGCAACCTTTATTTTACTTGATAGTGGCCCCAAAGCTTAAGAATAGTGATACTGTCATTAGGATATGCCAAAGACAAAACCTAAAGTGCTTTCTTTAAGTGAAAGGTGAAAACTGACTCAATTAAAAAAAAAAAAAAAATCACATGCTGAGGTTGCTAAGATGTATGGTAAGAACAAATGCGTGAACATAAGAAAAACACTTGTGATAGTTTTGCCATCACACATCAAATTACAAAATTTATGGTCACACTGTGAAATACAATACGTACTAGATTAGGTATTAAATTTGTGGATCTATGATAGTATATTGTTAAAAACTGTCCTATTACTATAGGTTATTATTGTTAATCTCTTACTTTGCCTAATTTATAAATTAAATTTACCATAGGAATGCATATGGGGAAAAAAATAAGGTTTGGCAGTATCCAGTTTCAGGCATCCATTGAAGGTCTTGAAATGCATCCTTGAAGAGAGTTACTATACATGAGAACTATACAAAAATCACTATATACTATACTATACAAAATCACTCCTACTGAGGATAATAAAAGTAAAGATTGGGACTATAAGAAGAAAAGCAAATGACAGATCAAACATGTTTTTATAAAAAAGACTTAGCATGCACAAAGCTCTGGGTTTGATCCCCAACACAGGGGTAGGGAAAAAAGCCTTAAGAAAGAGTAATGAAAGTAAAGGAAATGAAGCCCAGACCTTAGAAAGAAATCCTACAGTAGAAAGAGCTGATGGCCTATGTTTCTGTGTTTTAGCATGAATTTATTACAGGCAAAGCCACCATTATATAATTATATGAATTAAGAAAGATTAGGTATCAACTGAGTGTCACGTATCTCTAGTCTCAATGGAATCTCAAGAAGTTAATCAACAACTCCAGATCAAAAATGAGGAAAGGGTTGAACACTTAGATAAAGTAAAGAAAGGAAATAAATGCCTCATAATTATATATTATCTGCCAGTAAAGCAAAATAAATGCTTAAGTATCTCACTGAAATTTTATAGGCAAGAACCTAAAGTTTTCACAGAGGTAGTGCCACACTCATTAACTCAAATTTAATTACAGCAAATACAAATTATGTATTCATCTATGTAGTCTTCTATAGGTTTATGTACAACCTTAAATCCACTAATCCTATTTATTGAGAAAGTGTAAGTTTTCAACCACATCTATCATCAGGATTTTGAGAGATTTAACTCCTATGGTTAAGACTTCTTACAAAATTACTTAGCTTCTTATTATACTCTATCTCAACAATGAAGTCACTTAGACTAAAACTATGCCCTTTACCACTTTAAATTGCAAGCACTGCTTACGTTCTACATAGAGCAGATGCCCAATAAACATTTAATGATTTACCAATTAATGGGAATCAAACTAATACATGTGTCATGGAATTACTCCAAATATTATTATAGGCTATGAGTATGACAAAGACCTGCCATCAAGGAGTTTGCAATCTTTTCCCTTGTATCAAACAGATGTTTTAAACATGCCACAGTAGCCAGATACTGTGGTACACACTGTAATCCCTACAACTCAGGAGGCCAGGATAAGAGGATAGCAAGTTCAGGTCCAGCCTGGGCAATGGCAACGTGGCAAGACCCTACTTCAAAATTTAAAAATTAAAGATCTGGGGAGGTAGCTCAGTGATAGAATGTCCCTGGGTTCAATCCCCAGTATCATCAAAAAAAAGGCAGGAGCAGCCATGGTTTTAGCAGTTTGTCTCGGATGGGGGGGATCAGTACACATAATAGTTGTCGATGACGTTTACAATCAGCATTTCAAAAGCATGCCAGAATTTCTACAGACTTCCATTAACATGAAAAAATATCTAAAATTATCACATGACCCAGATCAATCCCAGATCTAGATATGAAAGGGATAATGACTAAAGAGTAACAAAACACTCTAATAGGTATCATTCAGAATATATTATTTATTAATTGGAAAGAAATCAAATTATAGCATTAACAGATCAAAAAATAAAATAGAAGATATATATTTGAATGTAAAAATGAGTCAATTAAGTTAATATGCAGAATTTGTTTCAATTTGGCTGGTTCAAAAAAACAAATCCTAAGGTCAAAGAGTTGGGATAAACAGCATTATAGATAAAAGATACATTGAATGTCTAAAATTATTTTAATTTTAAATCAATTATTTTATGTTGCAGGAAAAATAGTATAAATTTATAAATGCATACACTAAACTTTAAAGAAATACCTATTAGGATAAATTTTTTTTTAAAAATCATAAATTAATGGAAAACACCTGAAAATTTTAATGTTAAAAAAAAAAAGCCATACTAGAAAAATGGAAGTCAACATAAACTATAACCATAAAAGCCAAAATACTAGGAGACAGAACTGTAAGAATAACAAAGTGCCTACCAGCAAATCAGACAAATTTGAAACATGACAAGTCACTATAAAAAATAATGCAGGGCTGGGGATGTGGCTCAAGCGGTAGCACGCTCAGCCTGGCATGCGTGCAGCCCAGGTTCAATCCTCAGCACCACATACAAACAAAGATGTTGTGTCTAAAAAATAAATATTAAAAATAAATAAATAAATAAATAAATAAATAAATAAATAAATAAATAAATAAATAAATAAAACAATGCAGTTGCTGGGCACAGTGGTGAACACCTGTAATCCCAGTGGCTCGGGAGGCTAAGGCAAGAGGGTTGTGAGTTCAAAATCAGCCTCAGCAAATTAGTGAAGCCCTGAGCAACTCAGCAAGACTCTGTCTAAATAAAATATAAAAAAGCTGGGGATGTGGCCCCTGGGTTCCATCCCTGGTACCAAAAAAAAAAAAGCAGTTAACTAGAACTATTGCATATTATTGATAAGAATGTAAAATGATACAGCCACTATGGGAAACAGTTTATGGGCTCCTCAAAAAGTAACTCTATTCTTTTTTTTTTAATATTTATTTTTTAGCTGTAGACAATACCTTTATTTTGTTTATTTATTTTTATGTGGTGCTGAGAATCGAACCCAAGGCCTCGCAGGTGCTAGGCAAGCGCTCTCCTGCTGAGCCACAACCCCAGCCCAGTAACTCCATTCTTAAGCATATACCTCAAAGAACTGAAAGCAAGTATTTAAGTAAACACTTGTTCACAAATTTCTACAGCAGCACTATTCACAATAGCCAAAAGGTGGAAACAACCCAGAAATTCATCAACAGATGACAAATAAGCAAAATACAGATTATACATCCAATGGAATATTATTCAGCCTTAAAAAGTAACGAAGAACTGATGTATGCTACAATATGCATAAACCTCTAAAACATTAAGCTAAGTGAAAAAAGACAAAAGGTCACATCAAAAATAGATGAATCTATAGAAACAGAAAGCATATTGGTGGCTGCCAGTGACTGGAGGAAGCTGGGAAATAGGGAGTGACTGCTTAATGGTTACAGGCTCTCCTTTGAATATAATACAAACCTTTTGAATCAACAGAGGTAATGATAACACAATCCTGTAAATGCTATAAATACCACTGAATTAAACACTATAAAATAGCTGTAATGTTTCACTTCAAAAAAATAAAAATAACCCCCGAAAAATGTAGCTCAAGAAGATATGCTTATTTATAACACAAAATATTAAAGTTGTTCTGCCAGAGATTTCTTTATATACCTGATTACCAATCTTCTTTTTAATCTCTAAAACATACTTTACTAAATCCATCAATTCCTTTCCTCCAGACTCCTCATTTCCAAGATTCAGTTGCCTCTTATTCCATCCTCACATCCACCATCTTACCAATTCTTCATTGTGTCCTAAGAAGCCCCTTTTCTATCACATCAGCTCCCATTTGCTCCTTTTTCTGTTCCCCAGGTTTATGACTTCAAAGTCATCATTAACTTGTTCCTTTCTCTTTCTTTTCTAATCCAACACCAAGTTATATCCATATTCCCACATAAAGGTCTCTCTCAAATTCATTTCCTCCTTGCTATCCTTTCTACCACTCTCTAGCTTAATTCTGTCCCTATCACTTTTAATTGAGATTGCTACAAAAGAAAACCCATCTACCCCCCCATCTTGATAATTCCTAACTCTGCAATTCATTTTTCACATATCACTAAAATTCTTTCTAAAATAAAAAATGTGAACCTGTTACTCACCTGCTTAAAATCCTTCAATAGCTGTAGAAATTTCAGGATAATTTGTTTTGTTTTTGTTTATTTTACAATCCTGAGGAACCAATTTAGGGGTGCTCTTAGCACTGAGCTACATCCTCAGATTGTTATTTTTTGAGACAAGTTCTTGCTAAGTTGCCCAGATTGGTCTCCAAATCATGATCCTCCTGCCTCAGCTTCCTGAGTAGCCAAAATTAAAGGCATGTACTACCAGCCTGGATTTCAAAATATTTTTTTAAATGGACACAGAAAGTCCCCTTATGTGCTAGGCACCTATGTGCTAGGCACCATGGCCTCACTGCATTTATAATTCCTTACTCTCCAACAAGCACCTTACAAATCAGACTAAAATACTTGCACATCCCCCAAAGTCACTGTTTTCATTCTGCAATGCCTTTGCACATGCTGTCCTCTTCTCCTAAAACCTTCCATTCCAACCCACCTCTCATCCTTTCTTCAAACCTCAACTCTTACATCCTGGTCTCTAACAAGTCTTTCCCTACTCTCCAATCTGAAATAAATGACCTTCCACATTTCCATGCTAAACCGTACTTTTTGGGGGGTTGGGGGATGTCCAAACTGTACAGTTAATACCTTTTAAGACTGCCCTTCATTTCCATGACCCAACACTTACACAATATAATTTTAATAAACAAATCACCTCCACATGCCTTCTTAATTGAAAACTATCTTTTGCTAACAATTCCAAGAAAGCAATTAACTCTCATGGAAATTTTAGCTCTGACACTCCTTTTTTCAACCAAAAGAAAAATGGTCACCCTACCCCATGCTACACTACCACAGTGTATCCACCATCCGTCATCACTTTACTAGCTCTTTAGTCTAGATGATCAGTCTCTTGGCATCTTATCACCATCATTTACCACAGGCATGACACAGTTCCAAGTCCCTCCATGAAGGTAACACTTATTCCTTTTTTCACAATCTATCTATACTCTGCCACCAACTTCAGCATCTCTACAGATTCTGTGTGTGGGTATGTGGTGGGGGAGGTTAGAGATGATACTGGGTATTGAACTCAGAGACACTCTACCATTAAGCTACACCCCAGAACTTTTTATTTTATTTTGAGGCAGGGTCCCCCTAACTTGCCCAGGCTGGCCTCAAAATTGTGATCCTCCTGCCTCACTCTCCTGTGTAGGTGGAATTACAGGTGAATATCACCCAAACCTGACTGTCTACAGATTCTTAAACTGAAAGAAAGTTGGTTTCAAAGGAAAAATAACAATCTTTCTTTTCAGTATATTAAATCTGATACAACAATACAATACCCAAATGGAGATATTCAGCAAATTGCACATGAGGAACTTGAACTCAAGAAAATAGTTAAGAAAATGCCAATATGATCATTCCAAATATAGAAGTGACTAATGAAACTAAGTATGATCTCACGGGAAGACAACCTAGAGAAACACAATTTAGAGAAAGAAGAGACTAAATGCTTATTTTGACCTTCTACAATGTTATGCCTAATACTGGATAATTTGGTCTCTGTTACCTTGCTCCAGGCTACCAAGTATTCCTGGAAAAAAGAAAAAAAGTTATGGAAACTTTCAAAGTGAGCTCATTACAAGTTCATACTATTTCAATTTTGACTGAGCACTACTTCCAAGCAATTCTTTTATTCTCTTATTGTTGATCTGTTAGCACAATGATTTCCAGGTCATAAGTTTCAGGCTCCAGGGGAGCTATAAAATTAGTTACTATAATGGGTACCTAGAGACATACATTATTTAAAGACTATCTCCCACATATATGTATAAAGATTTCTCAGCTGTGCAGTCAATATGATTATTAATAAAATAGAAAGTCATTTAAAAGAGTACTAGCAGCTCTCTGCTAATATGCATTTTCTCAATTACCAAATACTAATTGTTTTAAAGGAGTTGTCATCTTCAAATTATTAGGAACCAACCATTGCCAAAGAGTGCTCCCCATAGGACTTAAACATCCTTCTCAAAAGCTTATGGTGTGAAACACCCCAGTTATCCTCTGCCCATTCTCCCTTCTGCTTTCATTTTCCCATGAAAATCATAAATATACTTATAGTGTTCCCTTATCCACCTCAATTCATCTGAATTTCTTATTTCTCTACTGCTACAAATATCTGATCACTTAGCAATTTTTAAGACTAATGACACAGACATTCAATCCCACCTCTTAGCTCACCTCACTATCCCAAGCATTAAACAGGTTTACTCTCTCTTCAAGTTCCTCCTGTCTTCCTAAAAACATTATCATATTTCCTTTATTCTTACAAAATTCCATTTGATGCTGCTGTATATTGAAACTACTAGTCTTTTTCTTTATGCTGTCAAATTCTTGGAGTCATCAAATTACAGCCTGTGCCAACTACCTGTTTTTGCAAATAAGACTGAAACAGTCATCCCGTTTCTTTAGGAACTAAGGTTGCTTTCCCACAGACGAAAAGTTGAATAGTGTTATGGTTTGGATGTGAGGTATTCCCCACAAGTTCATGTGTGAGACAATGCAAGGTTTGGAGGAGAAATGATTGGATTATGAGAGTCTTAACCTAATCAGTTAATTAATCCCTAATAGGATTAAATGGGTGGTGACTGAGGTGGTAGGATGTGGCTGGAGAAGTTGAGAATTGGGGGCGTGGAGTATATATTTTTATCTGGAAAGTAGAGTGTCTCTTTCTCTCTCTCTGCTTCCTGTGTGATGTAAGCTGCTTCCCTCTACTACCCTCTACTACCCTCTCCCGCCGTGATGTTCAGCCTTACCTGGAGCTCCAAGAAATGGAGTCAGCCTTCTATGGACTAAGACCTCTGAAACTGAGAGCCCCTGAATAAACAGTTCCTCCTCTATAATAGTGCTGGTCAGATCCTTTAGTCATAGCAGCAAAAAAAGTAACTAAAACAAATAGTTTAAGATATCCTACGGCCTGGAAGCCTAAAATATTTCCTGATTCCTTACAAAAAAAAAAGTTTGCTACTTCCTGAGGATCCTGATGTCATCATTTCTTCTTAGGATGGCAGGGTGGCACTACAGGTTTGGAGCAGCAGTAAAGTACCATGGTACGTCTCAATAGTACATAGGGCAGATGAATAGGCATTAAGACTTACACTTGTGACAGAAGAGCAACACCTAAAGTTTAATCCTCAATGATGTGGCTTTTGGAATTTACATTCTCTCCTATAATCTACTCTGGAGACTTTCAGTTTTTCTTATCTGCTCTTACTGGCTTTGGAGTTCCTAAAATTCTAATACTAAAACCATATCTTCTAAGTACCAATCATTCTCCATGTGTGCTATCTGGCTAACACCTGGGTAAGCAAAACACTTAGGAAGAGGTAGTCCCAACAGACTTGGCCAAATGCAAGCACAAGGCCAATGTCAGAGGTAGAAGTAGTACTCACCTGTGATACCAAGCAGAGAGAGAAGAGAACTAAGATTTCAGGTCCAGAACTGGCTCTAGCCAAACAGGAAGAAGCAGCTATGAATGTGCTTATAGCAGAAGCAGAGTCTTTGGTACTCTGACATACTCTTTCTGATGTTCAGAGAGACCACCATTAAAGTAGACTCTGGTAAGAAAGTCTCATGAAAAACAAGACCAAAAAGTGAGGAATTAAGGAGCAGACCCTACTGGTCTATTGTCTAGAAAAAGCAGTTCTCCTTATTAAGGATGATATTACTTTTCAAAATGGCCTATATAATACTAACCTTCAGTAACAGAGTTTTCACATCCCACAAGGTTGAGGAGGATATCATCATCTTTATCATCTACTTCACATCCCAGTAGCATCCAGCTTTCCACATTATCACTTTCTGAAATGGTGCTCTCTTCTTCACTTGAACTGACCTCTATAATCATGACCTCTCGGAGTATAGCTGATCTCTCTTCAGGTTTAGGCTTCTCAATATTCCTCTTGGATTTCTTATCAGCCAACTCATTAGAGTGAGGAGAAGCAGAACAACCGTGGGTCTTTTCTTGTGCTTGGACCCTAATATTTTTTCTTTTACATCTATAAATACTGTCTTCATCAGACAAAGTGATGACCTCTGACCCATCTGAGAGCTGGATGACCTCACTATCCGAAACAACAATTAAGTTCTTCTGATTTGGTTTACTACTTGATGATTCAGAATTCCGAGAGTTCTTTTCTTCATGTCCTTCCTCCCTAATAGCATTACCAAGATCTTGGGCATAATGAATTTGACTGTAGAGTTGAAATTCCACCTCACTATCAACACTGAGTTCACTAGATGACTCTTCACGATAAAGGTCATCTTCATATGCTTCTATAGTCTCGTAGCCACCAAACATCATGGAAAGTTGGTAATCTTAATGCTGTAAAAGAGAAAAGTCATACAAAAAAGGTATTTTAAAAGCTCAGATCTTATGTGGTTAGTGCATAATATCAATCCGTAGCACAACCTTCTATATGAAGGCCAACACTTCTCTCCAACTTATTAAAATACCTTTTTCTTGTAGGAGAGCTTTTTTCCATGAATTTCTAAATCATATTATGACCCAATGTAAAAATGCCCGCAAATGAGAATAATACTCTTAAATGAGAATTACTAACAACCAGTTGTTATAGTTATTAATGGAAATATCATAATTCATAGGTATACTGGAAAAGAAAAATGGTTGAGACCCACCGCCTGATACTGAACACTTGTTCTCCAAAATGTTAAAAATTGCAAAAAGATTTTAAGTAGTACTAAGGGTGTAGTTCAGTAATAGATGACTTGCCTAGCATGTCAGAGGCCCTGGGTTCAATCCCTAGTACTTAAAAAAAAAAAAAAAAAAAGTAAATATTTCTCATTATCCCATTCATCTTCCCTTCCTTGGTTCTGGTTCTTTATTTTCTCTTTTTAGGTATACCCTGTCATACAAGAATCTTATTTCAACTATGATTGAATCCATAACATGAAGCCATTATCATATTTAGTGTTTGAGTATAAGTATTTATTCTGAATTTTAAAATTAATCTAAAGGATTAGGGGTATAGCTTAGGGGTAGAGCACCTGTCTAGTATGCATGCAGTCCTACATTCAATCCCCAGCAGCACCAAAAAAAAAAAAAAAAAAAAAAGATGGCCTTCTGATCTTTGGCCAAAAGAATATATCTTAAAAATCTGATAACCCTACTTACTTCCTTGCTAGTTATAAAAACATATATGAAATGCAAACTTAGTAAAGACCTGAAGTTGAGGTAAAACTCCTGGCTTTGGGAATAAATGCATACAAAAAAACACTTTACTTTCCTATTATGCACATATTAAATCCTGCTCATCTTCCAACTCAGCTTTAATACCACTATAAATCTCTTTATAGGTCTCCACAATGCTTTACATTTCAAAATATTCATCACATTTTTAATTACTTTTTCAATGTAAACGTCCCAGAAACAGATTGGAAACCACAGGAGGGCAAGACCCTCTGTACTTTGTTTCAAACGAAGTATCACCAAAAAACAGAGTAACTGATATTTAGGGGGACTTCTATAAATGTCTATTGAATTAATGAATGAATAGGAATCATATTTTCAGACATTTTTCTTCAGCTCTGATAGAGCTAATGTGTGCCTAAAAACAGAAATTATGGAGATAATTTCTCAGTTGTCTTCAACATTCTAAAGACTTAAATTCTCTTAATCATCAACCAAAAATCTACAAAGATGTTTCAACTAGGTATAATGGAATATTGATCCAAATGAGAGCTTTAGAAAAGCAAATTGTGTTTGTTTAAAAACTGTGCAAGGAAGGAAGCACACACCTGTAATCCCAGCTACCTGGAAGGCTAATGCAGGAGAATCTTGAGTTTGAAGCCACCTGGGCAACGTGGGAAGACCATGTCTCAAAATAAAATATAGAAAAAGGTCTGTGGATGTACCTCAATGTTAGAGTCCCCCTGGGTTAAATTTCCATTACAGGGGTGAGGGTTGGGTGGTCTGGCCTACAACACACCAGGGATGCCCTAGTAATGATGCCAATTTATTATTTTTTCCACTTTCAGCTATACAGATATAATTAAGAGAGAATAATTATGTTTTTAGTTTCCCATCTCTGCCCAAAACGCCAGGATACTGTGATACTGTGATGGTGATTTTGGTCATAAAAGCAGCTGACCCAAAAACCAAATGAACAAGAGCCAAAAACTCTTTTGTTTTCCAGAAATAAAGAAAGCAACTTTTACTATCTTTTTTCTTCTAAAAGTTACAATATATCTGTTCCCCTATTGCACTTTCAGGTTGCTATGCTGTTATGGTCATAAAAGTTGAATGTGACTGTCTGAATAATAATGCCCATAGCATTTATCAGTTTATATTGAAATGTTAGCCTCAGAGGAATTCAAATAAAAGATGAATCCTTTCCTTTTTATTTAATAGGTAAATTAATTCTAAAAGAAGGCAAAGGAATTATGCTTCCTTCAAAATCCTCACTGGATCCATCCTGAGGATCCAATGTGGACTTAAGATAAAACATAATTCCAGTGCAGCACAGAAAAAATTAAAGAGCTAAATTACAGAGTTACAAATTTGTACTACTCTTGGAGCCATCCCAAAGGAAAGGGATTAAGAATAGAGCCATAGGCACACCTGTGAATGTATGCCAAAAATAAACTACAGAACCATAATAAAAACTGACTTCCTTGGGTCTAAGGATTTATCTCCTTTCCTGAAATGTAGAAAAATGAATTTAACAATTTAGCCCCTATGGCCTTTAAGAGGATTTTGTACCTTCTGTACTTGAAAATTGTGCTCAGGCATAACATGCTCTCTTCTATTTATGTAGCTTATGTATGCCAGGGTTAAGGTTTGCCTCAGGCTGTTTGGTTTATGTTACTATTTTAATTACATTTGAATGCATTTATTTTTTAAAAGCATACTCAGAGATGAACATAAGATAAAATGTATCTATATCTATGTGTGCATATCTAAAAACATATGTATGTGTGTGTGTGTGTGTATATATATATATATAGAGAGAGAGAGAGAGAGAAAGAATATAGACACAGATATATCCCTGAGAGAGAGAGAGAGAGAGAGAGAGAGAGAGAATATAGACACAGATATATCCCTGAACTCAGAAAGCTTTCTCCGTTTTTTTGATCATTGGACATGATTTCCAAATCTACTCAACTAGATAAAATAAGGCCCTTATGATAGTCACAAACTTGTAAATCTGGAGGGGACCTTTTGGATTATTTCACACAACCCCCTCAATTTACATGCAAAAACTGAGATCCAAAGAGATAAGAAATAAGGAAGCCCACCCAAAGTCAGGCAGTTGATTAAGAATACAGCTAGAACTGATGATTCACATTTTTCTGACTCTCAATCAAGCACTAAGATTTGAAAATAAAATTTTCAAAATAATTTCAAATGAAGATTGTTATATGTGCATTGGCTCTAACACCTAAATTTACCTCATGCATATCTGCTTTACTTCTCAGTGCAGTATGAAAACTTTCAGAGGAATTTTCATTAAAAGAAAAAGCACACATTTAAATTTGTCAGTTTATCACTCAAAAACTCAAAGATAGACTTTATCAGTCCTATTACTAAAAAGGATGCTTCTATACAAGAACCTAAAATAGAGGAAAACTTATCTGAAGAACTAAAATGGCATATCAAATATAAATTTTGACAGCTACTGCTGTCAAAAAAGGGAGTAGTATTTATTCACTGGATTTTTAAAAACTATACAACTTAAGTTTATTTAAGCTTTCAGAATTTACTCACACAATCTTTAAAGCCAATGCTTCTATTATAACAGTCTACCTGCTGGTCATTCCAAACATTTTGCTCTTATTTCCTTCCAAAGTGTTTTCACTAAGATGTTCCTTCTTGATGACAGAAGCATTCATCTCAGTCAGATTTAAATAAAATTTACAATTAACTTGCTTGCTTGCTTTTTGCAGGGCTAGGGATTGAATCCAGAGCCTTAAGCAGCTAGGCAAGCTCTCAACCACTGAACTACATCCCCAGCCTTACAGCTTGATTTTAAGTCCACAGTTTCCAATGGAAAAGTGATTTCTACATAGTTTATCTAACCTGAAAAATTCTGACTTAATCTTTAGTGCTGCCCTGAAAATAACAACTGAGGTTAAAATTCCTGTCCATTTTTCAAATGTTGCACTTTAAATCAAATATGACTTAAAGATCTATATGTGTGAAACAATGGTCATAAAAAAGAGAAAGAGGGAACACAGTATCAAGATGAGAAAATTATGCTCAATTTGAGATAAATCTCAGCTGTTCTTGGAATATACAAAGGCTTTTTACAAGAACTAAACCCTATCTGAAAACACTTCCATCGCATTTCTCTCAACTCTTCTCCCTTTACCATAAAGCCTCTTACCCCTGTGAGCTGTCCAATAATCCCCATCCCATTCCCCCATGTCATTCCCTTGTTCAATCCCCACTTCCAAATCTTCCTCAATTCATTCCTCATCCTCAGATTCTCCAGATAATAGCAATAAAACTAAACTGTCCCCAAAGCACAATACAGCCTTAAGTATACAATGTCACTCAGAAGTCTTTGCGACAGCCTAAGTACTCAAAACAAAGTCAGGAGCTTTTGAAGGAACCTGAGTTATCAAATAAACGCTTTGATTTTATACGTGGGAGAAACGATCTCAGAGAAATATAAAGCCCTAAAAGATTTTCTAATTCAATTTCTAATTCAATCCTTTCATCTGAAACAATCGTAAATTCAGCCTAAAGAAGAGATTTCTAGTCAGTGGTGGAGCCATGGCTAGAACCCAGGCCTGCTGCCAGAGTTTTTCCAATACACAGGAAGCTTTTCCCTAAAGTTTAAAGCAACTATTGACTAACAAGATGTGGGGGATAAGAGGAATCTTTGGGAATATAATTCAAGTCTCCTTGTTTTACACGAGGGAAAGGTTTCAGCTCCCCCAATTTTTCTGGTCCCATAGCTGCAGCTTCTGACAGTAGAGGCTGGAGTCAGCCCGGGATTGATCGGTCCTCAAAGGCCGGATTCGGCCTCGGCGCAGCAGGACCTGCGCGTTTAACTGACGGACCGGCTTCCCAGAACAGGGGAACCTTGTGGGGCGTCAGGTGAAATAGGCAGAAAAGCCACCCCTTCGCAGACCATCAACGCCCAGTCCTTCTTGAACCACGGCCTCAGGCCGTGGAGGAGCAGGGAGTCGCGCACAACCCAGCCTGTTGGCCGAGCCGCCCGGAGCAGCACACGGATGAGGAGCCATGAACTGCGCCCTGACACGAGTGAAGAGGGACCCGGGTGCGGAGGCCGACGAGGGAGCACACGCTAGTACCACAGCCCGGCGGGCGAGGCGGAGGGCGGGCAAGGGTCCCCGGTCGCGGAAGACATGGGGTCCGTCACACACATACTCACTGCCGCGGCTGCGACCAGGAAGCACCAACCAGGAACCAAAACGCGTAGAGGGACGGGGAGGGGCGAGGACAAATGAGGTAAGGAAGCCGCGTCCGCGCGGACCCGGGAGGAGGGAAGGCACTTCCGGGAAAACAGAGCTCTCGACAGTCGTTCTTCCGTCCCCGCCCACCACCTGGACCTCTGTACGCATGCGTAACAACTGTTAACCCTTTCTCCTCCTCGCCGATAATTTTCTTGGTTTGCTTTATTTGCTTTGCTCCTTCCTCTTCACGCCTTCTTTTGAAACTACCTAGACCCATCTATTGTGGAGAATATTTTGTTTAGATGATTTGCACGAGAGAGTTGTTACTTGAAGGGCAGGAGCTCCCGCCCTCTGTACACACGAGAAAACTACGACTCCCATGGTGCCTCTGGGAGATTTAGAACAGTCTCCACCTCCTCCTCTCGAGCCGAGGAAACGCCCTCTCTGCGCCACGTGGCGCGGAGCAGTTCCAAAGCCCCGCAGCGACGGGGCCTACCACCGCCGGCAACGTGGGCTGGCAGAGGACCTGAGAATCCTCAGCGAGGGAAAAGACTGTGGAGATTGCCTGGCTTCAAATTAGTTGGCCCATTCTCTGAGTAACCCTGACTGGTTACCTGCCCCCTGTAGGTTGCAGTTGAACATAGTTCACACTGGGGGGCTTCCGCGTTTTAATGAAATACCAGGCAATAAATTAACCCATTGTGAACCTTGAGTCCTGAACAAGATTGGAATTAATGCTGGTCCGTTGGAAGCCTCTGGAGACTTACAAGAATGTGCTAGGCGCGTTTAGCTCTAGTTCTGCTTCTCACACCCCTTTAAACACTTTAAACCCATCTGTGCACACTCACAAATAACACTTAACCAATTCCTTGGCTCCTAGCAACAGACCTCCAAGAAAAGCTTGACTTCTATTCTTGTTGTCAACATCTGTTGAACATCTGTTAAGAGCCAACCTGTGCTAGAAAGTAAGGATAAGTGGTAAAATTTTTTAAATCTCTTGTCTCATGGAGCCAAGAGTTAAGCTGGAAAAACAGAATATAGACAGTTTGACTATAATCTTAAGAGTTTAACAAGGAAAATAATTAGAAGTTTTGATTAAAACGTTGGTAAAATGCTAGAAAGAAAAGGAAATACCATAAACAGGTGAAATTGGAAAGCCCATTTTGCAAATAAGCAAACAGGCATAGAAATGAGGTCACAGATTTCTGAATTGTTTGTGTTTAGGTAATAGGTAAAATAAATGCCATCTTTATGAATTTTTTGAATTTTTGTCAAGTGCCAGGCCAGGCTTACTCCATCTAAAAGATAAAATACAAACAACTTCTGTTTCTTTCTTTCTTTCTCTCTTTCTTTCTTTCCTTTTCTTTCTTTCTTACCAGGGATTGAATCCAAGGGCGCTTAATCATTCAGTCGCATCCTCAGCCTTATTTGTTTTTTGTTTTTGAGACAGTCATCACTAGGTTGCTTACAGCCTTGCTAAGTTGCTAAGGCTTGCTTTGAACTTGTGCTCCTTCACCTCAGCCTCCAAAGCCACTGGAATTACAGGGGTGTACCACCACACCCATGCACCACAACACAGGGCAGATATACTTTCTTTAAAATATGAACAACCTTTTGAGATTGTTTTCTTTCTTTTTCTTTTTTAAAGCTCTCATTTCACAGAAGAAAAAAGGAAACAGACTTGAGAAGTTAAATAATTTGCTAACAGCCACAAGTTTAGGAAATACATCCAATTACTATACTCCATTCTCTCACTATTCCTCATGCATTCAACACAGATGTACTTCTCTCCCACCTCAAAACTTCCTTAAATTATGAATCAAAACATATAGACTTTTGATAGCATAAATGGCACTTCATAAGATGATATCTGCCTACCTGTTCACTGTCATGCTGAATCCTGAGCAGATGCCAGCATACTGATTCCCCATATCTATGCCTTTACAGACAACACTCCCACAGCAGCAACGTTCTTTTTCCTGACTTTCCACCCTACTCAGCTGAAGTCTTGGGTCTTAAGGGAAACCTTCCAATTCAGTCAGACAAGACAGACATTCCTTCCCTATGACTCCCCATACTTTGGACAAACCTCCATCAAGGTAATTATATGTATTGGTCTTAAAGTTGGGTCCCAGCTAAACTGTGGAACTCCTTAAAGGCAGAAGTTCTAATTTTGTTCTTGTTTACTAGCTGATACAGTGCCTAGAAGACACCAGAACATTCGATAAAAGTATATAGCCTTTAAAAAACTAAGAACCAGAATTGGATCCACCACTGTCAGTTCAGTGGGAAAACTATGTCATGACCCCAAATAACTAGAATGCAAGTATGGTGCTCCATGACATTAAGATGGTTATAAAAAACTGTGGGAGTCCAAGGATACAGAGATTTCTGACTAAGGACAGTGGTGTATATTCACACATCCCATGTCTTTATATAGTGAACTCTCCATTTACAAGACTCTAGAAATTGAGATCTAATCTTTTATTGCAGAGTAACTGAAGCCAAGAAGGGAAAGACTGACTTGCCATTAGTAACTTAAGAAAGGCAGAGTTGTGTCTTTAATCCTAGTCCGATTAGTCTAAATCTCTCCCCAAGAACACATGGATGCGTGTGCGCGCGCGCACACACACACACAGCATTTCTCTTTCCACTTCAAGTTGTCTCTGGTCTCCACCAAATCATCAGCAGCATGTACTCTTACAGAAAATATTCTGAAGAGATTATTTGAGGAAGGAAGCACTTGTTTTCCTTTGGGGTAGTAATAGCCCTATGTCAACAATAGCGAGCTGAATTGGGATAATGGTCCAGGACAAAGCAGAAACCTGCTGAAGAGGACAGACAAGATGGGAGATAGACTGTAGTAAGATAGGGGGAGTAGGAGTGGGGCATATCACGACTCATTCTTATCCTTCCCAGTGCAAAGAGGAAGAACTACCTTTTTTCTGTTTTTCTTTTTTCCAGTTTCTTAACAGGTCCTAAAACTAATCCTTTCAATCTCTTAACAGTTGCTTTTCAATTATGATTAATTTACTTAGAGCCTACTATGGAACAGGCCTTTGCTAGCCACCTCAGATACCTTGCCTCTCACCTACCTTAAAAATAACTCTATAAAAGAAGTATTAGCTTGTTTCTTCAGGGTGGAAATTGAAATTTAGAGAGGTCAAGTAACTTTTTCTGTCCCACAACTGAGAAGTGGTGGAGCTGGGATTCAAATCCAAGTTTTGTCTGAATCCAAATTTATGTTCTTCTCTGTACTCTGAGGTTCATTTCAAACTCCTTGATGGAGAAAAGGAAAATTGGGGAACTGTGCCTCATTAAAGCAGATCAAAGAGATATGATACATAATAAACCCAATGCATGAACCGATCCTATATCTCTACCTAGCACTTTGCCTAAGGCCAAAAACATAAGGTGAACACTTAAGAATAAGTGAATTTAATATGGAATGGTTGGTAACTGAAAGCCTGGTGCAATGTGAACAGTATTGTAAGATAGCAAAGAAGAGAATAGTTGGCTGCCCAGAGGAAAGGAGAAACCTTTCTATAGGATGTCAGCTGACAGGACCTGGACAATAAATAGTAAGACTGAAAAAGACTAATAATCCAGAACTCTAACAACAAAGAACACTAACTGGCATTTTACAAAACAATGTATTCAAAAGGCAATGAACTGGGTCTGGGGACATAGTTCAGTTGGTAGAGTGCTTGCCTCACATGCACAAGGCCCTGGGTTCAATCCCTAGCACCTCAAACAAACAATAAAAGAATCAAAAGGCAATGAACTATGATAAGCGGTGCTCAATATCACCAATAATCAGAAAATAGAAAATTGTCTCACATGTGGTGGATGGAAATACAAGTTGTCGCAGTGTTTTAGGAAAGCTATTTGATAGTATCAAAATTGTAAGTTAGCTGTGTTCTTATATGTATGTTTGTGATTTATCACAAAAGATTGTGATAGAAAAATGGAAAATAAGTATTCATCAATATGGGACAAAATAAACAAGGATACATACTATTTTAAAAAATGCTTCTTTTAAAGAATGAGATGAATCTGCACTGGATAGATCATGAAATGCTCTCTAAGACATACAGTTAAATGAAAAAAGGCAAATTGCATAGCAGTAGGAAAATGAGTGTTATGTACTCTTTTTGTTAGATTTTTTTAAAGGTTACTTGTGTGTGCCTGAATACAGATGTGAGTGTATGTAAATACATAGAGAGTACTGAATAGATGCTAATGGATGACAATGATTATTTTAAAACTTTTTAGAGGAGTAGGAATGGAGAAGGATGAAGAGCTTTCAGTTTAAAAAAAAAAAAAAAGATGTTGAGATTCTTACATCACTTCTATGATATTCCTTCCAAAAGTGCATAATCTGAATAACAACGAGAAGATGATCTGACAAACATAAATTGAAAGGTATTCTACAAAATATCCAATTTACCTCTTCAAAAGTGTCAAGAAGCAAAAAGGAAAATTGGGGAACTGTGCCTCATTAAAGCAGATCAAAGAGACATGATACATAATAAACCCAATGCATGATCTAGGATTTTCTCTTACCATACAAGTTACTGGAACAGTCTGTCTACTTCCTGGTTATCATGAACTGAACAGCTCTCCTCTGGCGTGCCCCCCCACCATGATGTTCTGCCTCCCCTCAAGCCCAGAGCTTTGGAGTTGGCTGACCATGGATTGAACTTCCAGAACCACCTATCTTTGATCTCCTAAACTCAAAAACTACACAGAACTCTCTTTGGCACACTTCAAAGACACTCAAATGAATTCACCTGGTATAGGAAGACTTCATCTCCAGTCTTGAGTTTTTGGATACCACTCACAATGAAGAATGGAGTATCATGACATCTCTGAGTATTTGTGATTCACAGATTTAGTTTTTTTTTTTATGTTGCCTATAATAATGTCATTTCAGGTGATGACCCAGAGGGAATAAAAGGTAAAAAGAAGAGCCACAGATTAAAAAAAAATCAGTATAGTGTGATGGTGAGTCCAGGTGATAGTTTGGAAATAAGGATATCTAGGGTGGGGTGGAGATCAAAATGAAGCATTTAGACAAACTGGAAAATAAGAAATCTGCCACAGATCAGGAAAGGTATACCTTTGAAAGAATCAGATACCTGCAAACAGTATCACCATGTATGCTCATGAAATGCATGCTATAGAAAGACAGAAGGACAGTCTGTTATTCTGAAGTAAATGTGAAGAACGTTCTAAACTAAAAGCCCCCAGAAATTTTAATTAAGGCTATTTGTTTTAAAAAAATCATTGAAACAGTAAAATTCAAGTCTAGATTAGATGACAGTACTGAAACAATGTTACAGTACTAATGCTACCTAATATTGAAAATTAAGATTTTATGCCTTCCTTATACCCAACCTCAAACCTTACAAAAAATAATTTGAATTCTTTTAGTGACTCAGTCATTCCATTGGCTATTTTATCCAGGGACTCTGTAAAACAATGAGAAACCCTTTATTAGCTGAAAGGGACAGCTAATACAACTTGCTTGTTTTGCAAAAAGATTAAGACCCAAAACAAAGAAGGGAATTGCAAACTCCTAGCTAGAGCTAATGTAAAAACGGTCTCCAGTTCATCATCCATCATTCTTTTTGCTGTATCAAAATCTGAAGGATAAGGCAGAAATTGAAGGCTAGCAAGTGGAATGACTGAATGTTACCCTTTAAAGTTTGGGTGTTTTTATTTGCCCAAAATACAGACTTACTGGTTGTATGGTTTTAAAAGTAAATGCAGGCACCAATGTGATTACAGAAACAGTTATCACAGCCAATACATGCAACTGGTAAGGGATATTCAATTTAGGCTCCTAGGTCTGAAGCAGCAATCAAGGTGATTCTCAGGAATTCTCAATGACATTGGTACCCATCTGGATTTGCTGAAAAGTTTAACGTCCTTTTTTATTATTCATGATTTTGCAGTTCTTCAAATTGCAAGGTGATGGAGAGAGCACGCAATTTCAAGCAGACTATGAAATCATTCTTGAAAATTTGGACATTCATATAGATGGCTTTTAATTTTTCTTGGAGACTGCCTTTCCTTATAAAATCATGAAATGTTTAAAAAAACACGTATACTATAAATTAAACTATATAAATGATAATATTCTCATTACAATAAAATCCTAGGGATAAGAAACTAGTACTTCAAGGACCCATTCCCATTTGTTATAATTCCTAGTTGGAATTGTATTGCTCGAAACTTAGATCTAATGACTATAAAATGAACATTGACTAGGATAACTATTGACATTCTAATTTATGTAAAAATCATTAAGGCTGGGGATGTAGTTCAGTGGTGGCACATTTGTTTAGCATGCATGAGGGGAAAAAAAGAAAAGAAAAGAAAAAAAGGAAGAAACATCAGATTCCATACAAGAAACCTTGAAGCATGTCATCAGTAATGTCTTGTGAAGCCGTACACTCCAAAAGGTGTGTCTCTATTTTAAATGTCCACGTGCCTTCGCTCTATAGATTCTAGGACATAAAGAAAGATGCAGTAGCCAAGTATGGTGGTATGTGCCTGTAATCCCAGAAGCTTGGGAGACTGAGGCAGGAGGATCACAAGTCCAAGGCCAGCCTCAGCAACTTAGTGAGGCCCTAAGCAACTTGGTGAGACCCTGTCTCAAAATAAAAAAAACAGAAAGATGCAGGCTCAGAGACACACCTTACTTATATCTCATTCTGTATGGGACACTTTTCTTCAGCTGCCTATCCTGAACCACAGAATCATGCCTACAATTTTTAGTCCTAAAATGTTTTTATAACAATACTAGCATTATTTATTTCAGTCAGGACTTTAGATTGACAACAGAAAAAAGATAATTCAGAATAATGGAATTCACACTACCCAACAAGCCATATACATCTTAATGTGGTCAACTTGAGCATAATTTTATGGAATAAACTATAGACTTTGTGTTTTGTGTTTCAACCATTAATATCTATTGCTGCTTATTAACTTAGAGAAACCATTAGCAGTGTAGCACGTTAAATGGATTGCCTTTATTCTGTTATAGTCTATTTCTTCTTCCTCTGTCTCCATTCTGAATTGATACTCTTCTATAACTGATACCAGTCTGCATTTGGAAGGGATATGATTTCCCCCCCTTATCCTTGGGGGATTCATTCCAAGATTCCCCCAAGGATGCTTGAAACCACAGATGGTACCAAACTCTATATACTGTTTTTTAATTTGTAAATTAGGCTTAGTAAGAGAATAAGAATAACTAATAATAAAAGAACAATTATAATCATATGCTATAAGTTATTTAAAGCTTATGAATTTTTACTTCTATAATTTCCCATTTAATATTTTCACACTGTGGTTGATTGTGCGTTACTAAAACTGCAGCAAAGAAACTGCAGATAAAGGAGGACTACTGTAGTTCTTTTATCGAACTTACTAATTGCAGAAGATTCTGTCTCACTATCTGCAATATCTCATACTTCATACTTCCTGTTATATCTTCAACAACCATAATACCTGACTCCAGATACCGCTGTTCTTGTTTTTCTACTGGATAGATCTGTTAAAATCCTGGAACTACCATACATTTTCTTCAGAATGCTCAACGTCTTTCAATAATGGCTTCTTTCTTTCTGTGTTGTGTTGTTGCTCTAGGAACTTACGTTCTCTCCTCTGTGCCTATGCTCAGTTGTGTAGGAAGAGTGAGAGAGGTTTTGTCTATCTTGGTTTTTTGGCACAGACAGGGGTCTACCTATTTAAATGAATATTATCCAATGAAAGCTCAAGGCTTGCTTAGAGTATACTAATACTGATTCTGCTCATGTAGCATTAGGGCTACATGAGGGCTACATTAGGGCTTCCATTTGCTGTCTTCAAAACACATCTGAGCAAACATTGACCTGATTAGAACAGGATAGAATTGTCCAGTAAAGCAATAGGTAGGCATCATTAGCAGTTGTACTGGGCAGTGAAAGGCAAATGGCCTGAATCTGTGAGAACAGGAAAGAGGCCATAGTGAGCACCACAATGGCATGACAATCAGCAGATATATATATCATAGACATATATAGATATAGAGAGATAATTATTATAATGAATTAGTTAACACAATTCTGGAGGCTATGAATTACCAAAATCTAGAGTTGGCAAGTTGGAGACGCAGAAAAGCCAATGGTGTATTTCTTGTCCAAAAGCCTCTCAAGACCAAAGAAGAGCTGATGTTTCACTTTGTGTCCAAAGGCTAGAATAGATGAATGTCCCATCTCAAGATATCAGTAAAAAGAATCCTTTCTTCTTTGCAGAATGATCAGCATTTTTGTTTTATTCAGGCTTTCTTTCACCTGATTGGACGAGCGCCACTACATCAGGAAGTATAATCTGGTTTACTTAGTCTTCCAATTTGAATGCTAACCTCATTCCAAAACACCCTGTCAGACATACCTAGAATAATGTTTGACCAAATATCTAGGCACCCCATAGCATGATTGTTGACATATAAAATTAGCCATCACAGTGGGATGTTAAAGAACTATTGTTGAAGAACTACTTCTTCCTTCAAATCCATCAGTTTGCTTCATTTATTTTGGGGCTCTGTTGTTTAATGCATATGTGTTTATAATTGCTGTATCTTCTGACCCCCTTAACAATATATAAAGTTCTTTCTTATCTCTTATAACATTTTTTAACTTGAAATTTTATTTTGTCTGATATTAGTACAGCTCTCTTTTGGTTACTCTTTGCAAAGAATATATTTTTCCATCCTTTCTCTTTCAACTTCTGTCTATGAATAAAAAATGAGTCTCTTGTGAGCAGCATATATTTGTATCATATATTTTCTTCTCCCTTCTGCCAGTCTTTCCTTTAATTGGTGCATTATTTAGAGTGATTGCTGATAATACAAGACCTTTTCTGTCATTTTGCTGTTTATTTTCTGTATGACTGATATCTTTCTTGTTTCTCAATTCCTCCCAAAATGACCTCTTTTGTTTCTTTTTTTCTAGTGTACTATTTTAATTCTCTGTTCATTTCATTTTCTCTATATAATTTAGTTATTTTCTTGGTGATTACTACAGGTATTACAGCAAATTTATACCAATCTAGTTGGACTTGATACTAACTTAACCTCCATAGTGTATCTTAATTCTGCTTCCATCTACCTCTGTTCTCTTACCCCTATTTATGTTGTTATTGTCACAAATTACATCTTTTTGTTTTGTTTTATTTTTGCAGTATTAAGGATTAAACCGAGTCACACTCTACCATTAAGCTATATCTCCACTTCTTTTTATTTCTTGTTTTAAGTCAGGGTCTCACTAAGTTGCCCAGGCAGACCTTGAATTATAATCCTCCTGCCACAGCATTCCAAGTCAGTAGGATTATAGGCATGCACCACCATGCCAGCAACAAATTACATTTTTATACATTATGTGCCTATTACCATAGATTTATAACTACTGTTCTATGAAATTGTCTAAGTCATATATAAAACAAAAAGAGGAGTTATAAGCCAAAACTAAAGTGATACTAGCTTTTATATTAACTTACTTAGTTACCTTTGCCAGAAATATTTATTTCTTTTTTGGTTTTGAGTTACCATTTAATGTCAATTCATATAGGCCAAAAGAATTTCCTTCATATTTCTTGAGAAACAATTCTACTAGGAACAAATTCTCTTACCTTTTATTTGTGTATGAATTTCTTAATTTCACCTTTATTTTTGAAGGATAGTTTTGCTGGGTATAGGATTCTTGGATAATTTTTTTATTTAGCACATTTATATTGTCTTGCTTTAAAATATATAACTCTCTTTAGGTTTCCAATGAGTAACTGGCTTTTTATCATATCAGGAATCCTTTATGTATAGGATCCTTTATGTAAAGCACCCTCTTGTTGCCTCTCTCTGCTTCTAAGATTCTTTTTGGTTTTTGACAATGTTTTTACATTATAAACTGCCTTAGTGTGGATCTCTTTGAATTTACTTTGCTAAGTTTCTTGGATATGTAAGTTCATGTTTTTTAAAGTTAAGGCAATTATTTCTACAAATATTCTTTCTGCCCCTCTTTCTCATCTCTTTTGAAACACTAGTAATGTAAACATTGATTGATATGCTTGATTATATCCCTTTTCCCTTTTGTCCCAGTGACTCTGTTTTTTGTTTTTTTCTCTTGTTAGACTGGATAATTTCAAACAACGGATCTCCAAGTTCACTAGTTCTTTCTTTTCTTGCTAAAATCTGCTCTTGAACCCCCTTTGCTGAGTTTTTAATTTCAGCTCCATATTTTCATTTTGGCTTCTTTTTATAATTTCTGTCTACTGATAGTCCCTGATTATCTTTAGTACATTGTGATGATTTCCTGTAGCTTTTTGAGCATATTTAAGACAGTTAACATCTTCATCTAATGTTATATGTTTAATTGTGCTTTCCCATACATATATTGAAGTCCTAAATCCAGTACTCAAAATGTGACCTTATTAGGAAATAGGGTTTATGGGAAATGTCATTAGTTCCTTAGGATAGGCCATAATCCAACATGACTAGTGTCCTTGTAAGAGGAGGAAATTTGGACAAAGAGACACATACACAGAGAAAACACCTTGCAAAGATGGAGGCAGATATTGGGATGAAGCTTCTATAACACAAGTTTACAGCAACCACAGAAGCTAGGTGAAAGGCATGCAAGAGATTTCAAATTTTCTCTTATAGCCCTCAGAAGGAACCATCTTGCTGGCACTTGGATTTGATATGTACATTATAGTGACAGAAAATATCTAGGAAGTTAGTTGAAGGAGAGAGAAAGGTTAGACTTTCATATTTTAATTAATACAATTTTGATTGCTAGATCTTGTTACAAGAGTAACTTTTTTAAAAAAGTAAATATTCTTTAATTTAAAAACATCCTCTTTATGCAAAGCAAAAAAAATCTACTTAACTTATTGACCCATTTGCTACTATTTCTGGGCTCAGGAGCCTCATAATGCATGTTAAGATACCAGAAAATTTCTATTTGAATCCTGGACTGTGTATCTTCTTTATCATTCTGAATCCACTCTTCTCTACTTTGCTCTAATGCCCTAAAAGTACTTATCTCTACAGACTACCTCAGGAACTTCCTTGTCCTTTGCCTTTTGATAGGAGTTAGACATTAGGAGGCATGAGCTGTATTTTGGAGAGAAAGAGGGACTTAGTTCACTGGCTCCCTCTCTTCTGGGTCACCATGAGTTGATTGTGTCCATAGCTTGTCAGATACCCTTCTCCATATAGCTACTCCTTCCTTTTTTATATTAAGTGTATACCATCCCTGTTGGATTCCCTAAACCCTATCCATCCCTTTATTCCTTTACTAAACTTTCCTCAATTACTCCTTTAAAATGTGCCATCTCTTTCGTTCTGTGACTCTAGTTCAAATATCTAACAGTAAACACATCTCTCTAGACTGAAGTCAGCCTTCAGCAGGCAAGTAAGACTCCAGAATGAGGGAAGCTTTAACAATAATTTCTCAGTCCTTTCTGGCCTTTGAACATGCATAAGTCCTTGATTGGCTATAGGGGTTGGAGAAGTTTGGTAAGTGCAAAAAAGAATTTTTAGCAACACACACCTGAGAGATGTAACTTGGCCAAACTATAAGGCTCTATAGCCTTGTTGAATTGAAGATTTTTGACTGCAGTTTCTTCAAATAGGAACAAAAATATCCTTCCTGCCTTTGCTTCTGATTCTGTTCAACATCTATTGCCAATATCTGGATGTATTAATTGTTTATTACCAAAACAAAATGTATGAGAGAGACTACTTACGAAGAACAGAGGTTTATTAGGTCACAGTTCTGGAAATTTAGGGGTTTGAATCTGGTGATGGCCTTCTTGCTGGCAGAGTCTATCAGTAGCATACAGCATCACATGAAAAGAATCAGAGATCTTGTGCATATCTGTGTCTATGTGGTCTCTCTCTCTCTCTCTTCTTACAAAACTACCTGGATGCAATCATGGGGGCTCCATGCTAATGATTTTATCGAATCCTCATCCCTTCCCAAAGACTTCACTTCCAAACACAATAGCCAGATTAAATTTCTACCCTCTTAATACATATGACTGTGGGAATTAAGTTTCCAACACATGAATTTAGGAGGCACACTCAAAATATACCTAGCTTAGCCCCTGACCATAGCAAGCTAGATACTTGAACTTTGGGAATTAAGGCTACCAAGAGTTTGAACCCACCCAACTCTTTGTTCATAACTACCTCCATTCCAAGACCTTAATGGAATCCATCTCTCTTGGCCCAGGGAAATATATGTGCTGGCAATATTTATGTATCTATTTCCAAGGACTGCTGAAATAAATTGCCAACAACTAGGTTCCTTTAAACAACATAAATTTATTTTCCACAGTTCTGGAGGCTAGTAGTCTAAGATCACATGTTGGCAGGTCCATGCTCTCTCTGATGGCTATAAGGAAGAATCTTTTCTTGCTTCTTCCTAGCTTCTGAAGGCTGTCAGTAATCCTGGGCATTCCTTGGCTAGTAAATGCAACACTCCAGTCTCTACTTGTATTCTTACATGGCTATCTTCTCCCTGTGAGTCTCTTTCCTATTCTTATAAGACTACCAGTCACAGTGGATAAAGAGTCCATTGTATCATAAGTAATTTTATCTGTATTGTGCCTATTTTCAAATAAGGTCACGTTCTAAGATGTGGGGGTTTGGATTTCAACATAGTTTTTGGGGAAACACAGTTTGACCCATAACAAAATTACTTATCATTTGCAAGGATATCTCTACCTTCCTGATTCTTGTAGTCCTGGAAGAAAAAAAAAAACCTATAAAAAGACTTTAGAACATTTTATCCAAGGAAAGCAATAGGTGAACAGAAATGAAAAGCTGTGAACCAGAAGTCAAAAGATAGAACTCTGGTACCAGGTATGGCATAATTTTTCTGTGTTCACTTCCAACCCACCTTATCTCTTCAAACTTTAATTTCCTCAACTATAAAATGAGAATTTATACTTAACAGTTGCCAAAGCAGGTCCCACTGAGCTCCCAATTTCTAAGATTCTTGAACATATGCATCCAGTGCTAAATAAATATTTTGAAAGTGATACAATGCCTTGCTTAAACTGTATCCTCAGACTGCTTATACTCAGGGTCTCTCTGGGCTTATTTCCAATTACTCTCCTATTGCCTATGAGATAGTTTGATTTATTTGAAAACATCAGGAGGATTCACTAGCCTTAATTTCAAGTGTCAAATGTAAAAGCTGCATTTAAAGCTCCATAATTGGTGCCAGATGTTTCTCCTAATGCTATTAAATGCTCATCTATCCTTGATTCAAGGAATATTGTGGGTTTTCCTCTCTGGGAAACTCAAATAGAAGCATGTCACAGAGGTCTGAGGGGGAAAGTGGAGTCTGCAAAGATTTAGAGCCATGCTGTATGATCTCCCTCATCATCCTACCTGTGAACTTCACTCCTATGTCCCCCTAACCCAACTGATTTGTAGCAGTGACTCCCCTAGGGCAGTACTCTTCTTATGCATCTGAGTGCACATACATAGGTGTAGTAACCCTCAAAACAGAACCTGTCCCAGTGCCAATGTTGGAGGGAGGAATGAGGGGGGGTAGGAAGATAAATCAATCATAAGACAAATCAAATCTGACCTACCTCCTTTGACCCATAAATCCAGAACTAGGAATTGATTTGCCTTTACTAAACTGTGCTAAAATACACATAACCTAAAAATTTACCATTAACTCTTTTTTAAGTGTATAGTTCAGTGACAACATTCACGTTACTTTGTAGCCATCACTACTGTCCATCTCTAAAACTTTTTCATCTTTCCAACTTCAAATTCCATGTCCATTAAACAACTCCCCAACCCCAACACACTAGTTCTTGGCAACTCCCATTCTATTTTTGACTTCTATGAATCTGTTCTAGGTATCTCATAGAAATAGCATTATACAATATGTAGTGCTGTGGTTTGGTAAGTGTTCTCCAAAGGTGCATGTGTTAAACTTTTGGTCACCAGCCTGGAGTACTATTGGAAGATAGTATCATCTTTAGGAGGTGGGGCCTACTAGAAGAAAGTTAGGTAATTGGGAGTATGTCCTTGAAGGGAATATTGGGATCTGACCTTTATTCTTTCTCTGTTTCCTGGCCACCATGAAGTGACTAGGACTCCTCTACCACATGCTCCCACCATGATGTACTGTGTTCCCACAGATCCAAAGCAACATGCACAAGTGACCATCAACTAGAATCTCTGAAACCATGAGCCAAAATAAACATTTCCCCTAACAAGTTAATTATCTCATGTATTTTGTCACAGTGACAGAAAGGTGACTAATATATATACAGCCTTTTGTATCTGTCCTGTTTCAATTGGCATATGTCTCAAGATTCATCCTTGTTGTAGAATATGTCAGAATTAGAAACAGACTCTTCTTGAGACTGCAGAACTTTTCAGTTCCCTTCTAACACTGAGATCCTCTGCCTCTATAGGAAGACATCTCTTCTTTTGTTAATCAAGAGCAAGAACAGAACTATTCTAGCCTCCTGGTCCTCACCACTCTGTCTTTGCCACAGGATCCTAGGGACCTCAGCTGTAGAGATTTCTTGGTTCTTACTCATTTAACTATTTGTCCTGCTCTGTCCTAATCCTATACTGTGTGTTCGTAATCTTATAGAAAAAAAAACAGATTTATAAACAAATGTGAAATAAGATGCTCACAGTATTATGGAGCTCCCAGGAACACAAGAGTGAGTAGTTCATATATAACCAAGAGAATGAAGAAAGTCCCCATAAGAAGTAAATCTCTGAATTTAATAGAAAAGTAAGTGTTCTCTGTGGTAAAAATAAAAGAATGTATTGACGAAAATGTATAAAGTAAGAAGAAAATCAAGGACAGAATCCTTAGGATTAATCCCAAGGTTTAAGAGGCAGACCAAGGAGCTAGCAGCAAAGGATAAGAGACAAAAGTGACATAAAAGAAAACCGGAAGGGAGTATTAGAAGAGAGAATCTATTGTAGTGTCAAATAATACCAAGAAGTAAAGTCAAATGAAAACTAGAGAGTCCACTGGTCCACTGACTGACTGCCTGGGCATCCAGGGGCCCCCCAGAGCCTGTCATCAGAGTAGTCTGAGAGAAGTGGTGAGAAATAAGGAGTAAGTTGGAGATGAGATTATAGAGGAACATTTAGAAAGTTTCACAAAACATCATACAATAGAAAAACATGCGCCAAGGAAGGTTTGTGGGAGTTTTTTAGTGGTGTGTTTAAGACAGGTGAGACTTATGCAAGTTTGTGGCTGTGGAAACGTAAAGAAGTTGGAAAAACAGGAAAGACTGGGATTTATCAATCAAGTGACCTACCAAGGTATACAGGAGGGGATTGGAATTGGCAGTTTCTCAAACTTTTTTTTGTGCATGCGCGCGCGCGCATGTGTGTGTGTGTGTGTGTGTGTGTGTGTGTGAGAGAGAGAGAGAGAGAGAGAGAGAGAGAGAGAGAGATACTAAGGAATGAACATTTACCACTTTACACTTTTCCACTGAACCACATCCCAGCCTTTTTTGTCTTTTATTTTTAGGTGGGATCTTGTTAAGTTGCTTAGGGCCTAAATTGCTAAGCCTGTCTCTGGACTTGTGATCCTTCTGCCTCAGCCTCCCAAACTGCCAGGACTGCAGGCATGTACTACTGTGCATGATTCAAACTTATAATGTACATACAAATCACCTAGGGATCTTGGTAAAACTCAGATTCTGATTCAATAGGTCTAGCTGGGGATATAGCTCAGTTGGTAGAGTGCTTGCCTCATATGAACAAGGCCCTGGGTTCAATCCCTAGCAACACACACACACACACACACACACACACACCAACATTGATTCAATAGGTCTAAAGTGGGGCCCATGATTCCTGATTCTAACAAGTGCCTGAGTGGTACTGATGCAGTACTTTGGGGAGCAAGGCAACAGACCTATGAATTGCAATTGTGTGTTCATTTGTCTGTCTATCTCCTTGGACCCTAAAGCAAAATCCTTCTTGATAATCCCTATTGTCTGTAACAGTACCTGCCATATAAAAAAATTTTAAATGCATTGAGTACATGAAGATACTTATCATGTTTTATCTAGAACTATGGACAAGTAGGGAGGAACTCTAAAAGTACCATAACACAAGAATGGGTAAGTAAATTCTAGTACAAATATACCTGGGAATATTCTTAAGTAATTAGAATGGTCTTTAATGGTCCATTTGATGCTATAGGAAAATTCCTAGGATAAAATTTTAGAAAGGGCTGGGTGCAGTGGCTCATACCTGTAATTCCAGCAACTCAAGAGGCTAAGAGAGAAGGATCACAAGTTTGAGGCCAGCCTTGGCAAGCTAGCAAGGTCCTAAGTAACTTAGCAAGACCCTGTCTCAAAATAAAAATATAAAGGGCTGGGGATGTAGCTCGGTGGTAAAGTGCCCCTGGATTTAATCCCTAATACCAAAAAATATTTTTTTAGAAAGGATGTCAATTTTTACTTACAGTATGATAATCACTGTATGATATTATACATTTAGACAAAAAATAATATGGAACAGAAAAATTAAGCTACTTAGATTTCTGTTGATGTTGTAAAATTCAGACAAAACAGCACTGCTAGAAGTATGAAAGAAAAGAAATCAAACATGGAGCTTCCAATGTGGGAAATGAAACAGGTAAATAACCCCCACACATGGTGGCTTAGACTTGGGATTTTATGTATTGTTTAAAAATATATACATTAACTTCTATACACAGTCCTCTCCTGTTCTGATTTGATAGCTTCTCTCCTATCCCTTCTTTCTTTCCTTCCTTTCTTTTCTTATGCCTTCCCTCTTCACTCCTTTTTAAGACATCTCTCCCTTAAGGAATTCCCATTCCCAAAGATATCTCATCAAAGGAGCACATGAATAGCTGACATTATGTAATGCTTTGACATTTGGCGTTCCCAAGGCATTACCCCACCCCTGATGCAGAATAAGCTGTCAGAGCATGAAATTGGTATTTTTACATATTCTTAATGTACAGATGTCAGTCTGAAAACCATTCACTAGTGTTATGATTACATTCTTTGTCTCATTTTCTTTCTTTGCCAAGATCTGTTCTTGTGATTTCTTTTCTTTTGGGAGTTTCAAAGAGAGAAGACAAAACTTTAATGATCCAGTTTGCTGATTCTGCCAAAAGGCAAAAGTAAACTTTTAAGTCTCTGACCATTTTTGGCAATGATATCGCTTGGCGCAGGAGCAAAGATGTAACAAGAAGGACCAGATGCAAGCTGGAAATACAATCAAGTAGCCCACTTGATAGCGCCAGATTCCTCAGTGGGTTCCAAATCAAACATGCTTGCAGTTTACACATTTGTTATTCTGTGCTAATCACATAAATGAATAGTTTAGGCTTACAGGAAAAACAGCATGTCTGAAAACTAGAAACACTATAGAAAATCTACTAGGTAAAAGCAAGAAGGGATTTAAAGATATTGGTCCTTCCTCTCTGTACTCAGCAATGTCCCTGTTGGATCCCTGACAGGTGAGTATTCAGTCTTTGTTGAGCTCCTCCAGTAATGGACATCTCTCTTCCTTATGAAGTGACCTATTTCACATTAGGACAGTTGGCATATACTGCCCAAGATCCTTACCCCTTGTAATTACAGCACCAACTTCCTTGGAGGAACTGCTATTTCTTCATTGCTTGTGATTGTTCATTTCATGACAGGACAGCCAGTCACAGGGGTATTGCCTCTCCCTGGTCACAGAGGTACCAGGCTGTTTCCCAGCCTGTTTGCCCTCCTATCCATTATTTGTCTTTCCTCTTGTCTTCTCTGTACTGCAAGGCATGGAGACTGACCCACTCAGCCTCTAAGTCTCAGGCTCCCTGGTAGCTGGGTTTAGGTGGGTGTGACATATGGAAGGCATCAGCTGACTGGAGGGTGAGAAAGGGAGAAGCTTTCTTCCCCTTCTTTCTTACTGCAGCTGTATTTCTTCCATGCCTTGGCTCCAGCTCCTGCTAGACAGACCCACTATGGTTCCAACTTCTGCTAGGTAACCCCAGAAACACCACTTTCTCCCACTATTTATCCAACCTATGGTCAGCAGTGGCATCTAGCTGTTGGTGATAATTGGGTTTTTTTCACTATTTCCCCATAGGCTTCTGAAGCTCTCCCATCACTTGTTTAAAAAAAAATTGTAGCTGTATATGGACAGAATGCCTTTATTTTATTTTGTTTATTTTTATGTGGTACTGAGGATAGAACCCAGGGCCTCATGCATGCTAGCCTCAGCCCCCTGTCACTTGTTTTTAATCAGTAAATTCCCTCTGCTAAATATTGTACTCAAAGTGGCTTCTATTTCCCAGGTCACATGGATATATTTCAACATGTGACCCTGGTCTGACAATCATAGGGCCTATTTCTGGCCTCAGTAATTGGCTCAGGGATGAACATATGTCCTAAGCTGGATGTATCAAAGTGCTCAGGAACTATCTACTCTCTTGCTGATGGGGGTCACTGAGCCTGGGAGTCTATGGCCATGATTATAGTGTTCATCTGCAAAATGAGAGAATGAAGCTAACACACACACACACAGAGAGAGAGAGAGAGAGAGAGAGAGAGAGAGAGAGAGAGAGAGAGAGAGACCCCACAAGGGGATGGGGAGATAGCCAGTGACAGTCTTCAAGTTCTCAGTTTCTGAAACTCTACCCTGAAGTACCCACATACATGAACCAATTTAATCTTTTTTCCCCCTTAAACTCCCTTGATTTGGGTTTTTGTCAGTTCCAACCCCAAAATAAGGCTGACTAATAGAGACAGTAGAAAACTATCCTCAGGAGGAAGCCCAAATCTGCTTCTCTGTAATCTCCCCCAGTCAACCCTGGGGTCCACAGCAGTAGCAGCTGCTCCCCACCCTGCAGCCCATCTCATTTTTAGCAGGGAACCAGGACATGCTATTTGCCCTCCTTCTCCCCTCCCCTACTGTCCCTTGTGTCCACTGGCTCTCTTGCTCCTTTCAGGGTCTCTTCAGACCTGACTCCTCTGTAACTCTCCCCTCCCAGATGTGATGTTGGCAACAGTGGTCCCAGGAACTGGCCAGAGGCATTCCCAACCCTCCCTGTCATAGAGATTTGGATGGCACTCTTTCTGTGGTCCTTAATATGCTGAAGCCAGTCCTTGTGTTCTCCTCACTTTCCTGTTCTTTTCACGACCTTAGAACCCTATGACCTTCAACCTTTCCTCACATTTTTTTTTACAACTCACATCTATATTTTGTTATATTCTAAAATATACAGGAATCTTGAGGTACTGAAAAAGTGCAAGTAAATACAGTATTCAAGTAGTCACTATTTCTATGTATATGCTCATTCATTTTTTTTAAAAAACTACAAAATTATCAAATAGATCAAAATACTGTTCTGTGTTTTCACACTTTATATTCAGAAAACCAACTGATAATTTATAATGTCGTAAATTTTCCAGTTTCACAATACAGAAGGGTAAAATAAAATTGGATATCATTTTGCTACAATTTATGAACTTTACCCAGACTTCTAAGACCCCCTACATAGGTGAAATCATTTTTACTGGGAAAGTGACAGTTACAGTAAAATCAGAACCACATAAAGTATTAGCCCACATGTCAGCCTTTTCTCTCTCTTTTTTTTTTTTGTTACTTGAAAGGTAGCCTTCAATTTAGCAGGCAAGTGCTTCTCCCTCCAAAGAGTAACAAGTTACAAACATGCTACTTTAAATCTGAACCTTGCCTAATACAGAAATCCCTTCCAAGAAACTTGGTGATGTTTAATTTATGAATAACAAGGGAATATTTTTTTCCTCACATTTTGAGGTCTCTGGTGCCAGACATCAGCCTGGTGCTGTTCAATGAATGATCTCCAGAGATTCTCTGTCTTCAAGTGTTGGGTTCTTACCATTTGGGATCCAGGGCAGAGGATATAGAGATGTTCCTCAAGGATGGAAGCCCAGGAGATCAAAAATTCACTAAAATATGGGCATTTTATTTTTAATCTTCATAACATACCTGACAAAGTGAATATTGGTGGGGCATGGTGGCATATGCCTGTATTTCTTGGGGCTATGTAGAAGGGTGTAGGGCAAGATGATGAGTGAGGAGGTCAGAGGCAGGATCAGATCAAAAGAGATGGAGCAGGTCTTCCAATGAGGTCAGCTTCCTGGTTGATGAAAGTGCTCGTGGACACAAGCAGGATACCCAGATAGACACTTCCATACTTGTGCCCCAAGTGGGTATCCAATAGAAAAACTAAAATAGACATGGACACAGGGCGCACCAAAGAATAATAGTAGAGCATGGACAGGGGAGAGATAAGGAAAGAAGGAAATTCCAGAGACCATAAAAAGAACAAGCCAAATTTTCCCACCAGACCCTGGCTCCAGGGCCTCTTCTCTTCAGAGAAGTCCTTTACTGTGACTTTTGCAATAAACTGTTGCTTGCTCTCCCTGTATCCTGTTCTTCAACTCTTTACTGAATGGAGACAATGAACCTAACACCCCTAGACAGTAACAATTCCAGTGACTTGGAAGTCTAAGGCAGGAGGATTGCAAGTTTAAAGCCAGTCTCAGCAACTTAGGGAGGCCCTAAGCAATTTAGCAAGACCCTATCTCTAAATAAAGTACAAAATAGGGCAGGGGCTGTGGCTCAGTGGTTGAGTGCCCAAGTTCATTCCCCGGTAACCCCCACCAAAAAAAAAAAAAAAAAAAAAAGTACTGGGGATGTGGTTCAGTGATTACATACCCTTGGGTTCAATCCCCAATACAAAGAAAAAAAAGTTGATATTTTAATTTTCATTTTTCAGGTAAAGAAACAGAGACTTGAGGAAGTTTAGCAACTTGCTTTAGATGCATAACCAGTAAAGGGTGAAGCTAAGACTTGAACAAGTCTTGAAGGGCCATCCCTGATCCTTTCCCATTTTCTCCTACTGCCTATGTTTTTAAAAACCAATAGTTCAAAGAGAGGGAGTTTCCTTCCCTGCTACAGAGCTCTGGTGTTTTTCTGGATGGAAATGTAGGGTGACTGAGGTGTTCATATTTGATTTCTGCAAAAAGCAGGATTTTAAAAAATGGAGCAAGAAGACTTTCATTTAAAAAGTGTAAAACCCAAATCCATGGTCCACTTGATTTTAACTTTGACTTACACAGTGTACCTACCTCAGGGCATTTTGAGAAATCCTCTCAATCCATAAGTGAGGCCCAGAGGATAAAATGTTTGCCCAAGTCCACACAACAAGGCACAGGAAAAACAAGGGTATATCCACTGAGCTGAAAGGAGAAGGGCTGAAGCCAGGCATGTTGGCCCACACCTTGAATCCCAGCTACTCAAAAGAAAATAAAAAATGTTTAAAAAGGACTGGGCTTACAGCTCAGTGGGAGAGTGGTTGCCTAGCATGCATGAGGCCCTGGGTTCCATCCCTAATACTTAGGGATGTTGGGGCAGGGAGGAGAGGGACTGAGTCCTGACCTGGGCGTGCCAACAACTTCATCTAAGGTCAGTTTCAGATACTGATGTGACATTTCCAGTTTCCACTCCACCGCACTCTTAGTCACATAGCCAGGCTCCCTCAAGAACCTTGTCTCCAAACATGCTGATCCTGGAGTCTAAAAATCCTAGCAGCCCAGAGCTTGTAATCTTCAGTCTACTGAGGGAGACCACAAGGCCAGAGGGAGGATGGAGACATCACATAGTCAGTTGGTGAACAGTTCATTTTTTTGATCAATAGGCATCTACAATCTCCTATGCTGGCTGAAACTCATCTGCCTGCAGGGAGCTTTTAGTCTGGAGGAAAGAGAGAGGCAATAATTAAACAAGTCAACTAATCAATTCCAAATTATGTTGAGGGCTATGAATAAAACCACAAGCCCTTGTTCAGTATAACTGGGGTTGGGGAGAGCCTATTCTAGGTCAAGTCAAGGAAGTGTTGTCTGAGAAGATGACATTTAACTGGAGATTTGCAGGATAAGAAGGTGTTAGGTATGGAGATCAAAAAGCCAGAGTGAAGGGCTGAGGTTGGGGCTCAGTGGTAGAGCACTTGTCTAACATGTGAGGCACTGGGTTCAAACCTCAGCACCACATAAAAATAAATAAATAAAATAAAGGTATTGTATTCATCAGCAACTTAAAAAAGCCAGAGTGAAGTCTGTTCCAGGCAGAAAGACTGACATGAACTAAGGTTCTGAGATAAAAATAATTCTTAACATTTAACACTTACTATGTGCCTGGCACTATTCTAAGCACATTACATATATTACTTTATTTATTCTTCACAAAAGCCCTAGGAGGCAAGCAATATTATTATCTCCATTTTACAGTTAGGAAAATAAATGCATAAAGCTGAACAGGTAGTAAGCGATGGAGGTGATGCAGGATTCAAACCAAGTTGCATGATGCCAGAGCCCATATGCTTGACCATTCTCCTATGCTGACAAAGTTGGTACCTACACCAAGGTGCCTCACTTTTATTTCAATCCTTACTCCTTGAGCATATACACATAGATAGGTACTTACACAAAATTACTCCCGAATTTCCCTTTCAGGGATCTGTATACAAACAAGGGATGTCCAAAGATACCTTCTTCAATCAGGAGTTGCTAGAAACGAAGTACCCATAGTGAATTGGTGTTGATACCTTACAGTCAGGGGCTCTGTCACCTAGTCTAGGAGTCTGGCTTCAGGTCTCATGTGGCAGTTTCCTAGATGTGCCTCCTAGTGCAGACAGCTCAGGGGAATTGGTGGCAGATGATGGCAGGAAAGGAAGTGAGAGCTCACTGCAGGTCTATTTAGGGTCTGAGCAAAGAGTTCAAGGCTATGGTAGATTCATTTCAGTGATATGTGCTCAGAAACACACTCTCGCAAAGTGGAGGGGCATGGTAGCAACAGAAACTGTCTAGAAAAGGCAGACCATAGTCCTCCACAAGGAGGGATAGGACCTAACATGGACAAGTTGTCAAGAACTCAGTTGCTTAAAACCAATGCTGCCTCCTACCCACCTTTGACTTCTTCATTCATTTATTTGTGCATTTAACTGCTGGTTGATTTTTTTCATCTGGTCATTCATTCATTTACTCTGGCCAGGTATGATGGCACATGCCTATAATCCCAGTGACTCAGGAGGCTGAAGCAGGAGGATTGCAAGTTTGAGGCCAACCTCCAAAACTGAATGAGCCTCTAAGCAATTAGTGAGACCCTATCTCAAAAAGTTGGTGGGGAATCTGATGATGTAGCTCAGTGGTAAAGCACCCCTGAGTTCAATCCCTAATGCCCAAACAATAAAAAATAAATTAAAACAAACAAATCAACAAACAAAAAGTTTACAAGTAAGAAGTGGTCCCTACACTAGCTTGCAGTCTAGTGGGGTTGGAGTGACCATGAGTCAGAGAAGAATTCCTGGGGGAGGTGACACTGAGCAAAGTCCTTCTAGAAGGAGTAATGAGGGAAGAGCAATTTGGACAGGAAACAGCAATTTCAAAGCTACACTGATTCAAGGGAGCCTAGCTCAGTTGGTTAAGGGCAAAACTTGCTCATGTGCCCACAAAACCTAAATATGGAAGGATGTAGGGCAAAACCTACATAAAGGGATGTCACTATAAAGGGATGTAGGGCAAAACCGAAATAAAATGATAATTAATTAATACTGTTAATAATAATGTAACTGTTACCTCACCTTTGTTCTGAGGCCAAATAATGTAATTCGTGACAAGAGTGGCAAGGACACAGGCCTGGAGATCGGGAGGGCTCCAATCTGAGCTCTGCCACTGTCAGTAGGTGACCTTGGGCACGTCCCTTCTACTCTCCAGACTTCAGTTTAACCCTGTGTAAAATGACGGGGGAGGATTATGATGATGTCTTAGGGCTCTCTTCCAGCTCTATCATTCTGTGATTCTAAATCCCTTTATAACAAACTCTAGGAGAGGAGCTTTGCTCTTGCAAATGGAGTGTAAAGTTAATCCTGCCTGTGCCAAGGCTAACTAATGTGCAAGTGTGGTTTATCCTACTTCATTAGACCCTGACTCCCCACAGAGCAAGGCGGAAGGCAGCCTAGGCAGGTAATGCTCAAGTGTTGCTGAACTGGGTCTCCTAATGGAAAATGATTTTTCCCCATTTTTTTTCTCAGCTTTATCCACCCAAACCCTATAACCTCCATTTGCCATGCTGTCACCTTTCCACAGGTGCAGATTCAGATCTAAACAGAAGTATAGTAATTTGGGTCCTGATACCTTATTTATAAGTGTGCCCCTCCCACCTGCATTGTGCTGCAGGTGAAGTCATCATTTTATATGGGAGGAAATTGAGCCCAGAGAGGTTAGATCACTTGGTAGGGGAGGCACAGCCTTGTGTGCTGTATGAAGTGTGGACATGGCTGGGCAATGCTTACGAAGAGGAGGGGAAAAGGGAAGGTATTTGGGAAGCTCTTGGGTAATGTCCCCAGGTGAAAAACTTCCCCAAGGTTCTTAACTTTGATAAAAATTCTTGTAGCTTCCCAAGTCACTTTTTTTTCCTTTTCATTTTTCAGAGTAACAGGCATGAGCTTATTAGAAGGGATACAGAAGAGGAAAGGGGGACATTGTCAAGGAAGGGAGTGGGTCCTTTCAGAAACAAGGATCCCAAGTCACATTTTTAAGACTAAAGAAGAGCCCTCTTTGTAGGTTGTCTCCTGAAGACAAAATTGAACAGTCACCATCTTGGAGTCCCTCAGTTTTTCTTCTTTTATTGTGAGGTATTGTGCAGGTGCTAAAAAATGCATATTTAAAGGGAATACTGGTGACCACCCCCCATCTAATCAGGAAATAGAATACAATGTTGAGTGAAAGAAGCAAGACACAAAATACTTCCAGTATGATCCCATTCTTCAGAAGTTAGGAAAACTGACAAGCAGAAGAGGGGAAGAAAAAGGAAAATACTGGGGCATGATATTAGCTAAATTATATTGCTATATTGTGAAGAATATATATCAACAAACCATACCACTATGTATAACTATAATGCACCAATAAAAAATATGAGATTTAAAAAGAGTACATAAGAGCAGGAAATTATCTTAGTGGTAATCTAGTCCTGGCTAGAAGCAAATTACCTGATGAACTTGTTTTCAAAAGTACAGATTCTGGAACCCCATGCTCTAGAAATGGGGTTTTGGAGTCTAGTAAGACTGGGATTTAATAGGTCAACTTATCCATGTGTATTTCTTTTTCAGGAATGGGGACTGAACTCAGAGGTGCTCTACCACAAAACTACAGCCCCCTGACAGCCCTTTAAATTTTTTTGAAAATTATTTTTGAGACAAGGTGTTGCAAAGTTGCAGAGATTGTCCTCTAACTTGTGATACTCCTGTCTCAGTCTCCCAAGTGGCTGGGATTATAGCTCTCCACCACACCTGGTCATGAATATTTCTTTTTTTTAATATTTTATTTTTTATTTGTAGTTGGTCACAATATCTTTATTTTATTTGTTTATTTATTTTTATGTAGTGCTGAGGATCGAACCCAGGGCCTTCCTTGCATGTGCTAGACAAACGCTCTACCACTGAGCTCCAGCCCCAGCCCCCATGAGTATTTCTTAAAGCACTCATTTCCTGCTTTCTACCCCTAGCTGATTCTGATGATTGACAGGCAGGGCATTCACAGTCCCAGACAGCTCCGGTTGACAAAGGGAGAGACTGAGGCCAGATTAGGGGAGGTAGAGGGTCTGTGGAAAGCCACATCTCATTTCACTCCAAACTCTTCAGTAGCCCAGGATAGAACTGAACCAAGCTGCATATCTAAGAGTCTTGATCTATTAATAGTGTTTTCCCCCAATATTGTTTTTGTGGTTAACACGTTTCATTTTTTGAAGCAGCTTAAAAGATTCCCAGCCACGCTGCAAGGCTCTCAGATTTGTGCAGTGTTTACAATGACTTTGTTGTTCATTAAACAAATTTACCCAGACTAACCCAACATGAAAGAAATCATCTTGTTTACAATGAGATCCTGACAAAAATACGTGTAGCAAAGACAGACAAACACACATAAACCTGGATTGCCGGGTGGGACATGATTTACTGCCGCATTCAATTTTTCTCATTAGAACTTGTTTTATTTGAACATGACTCAGTACCCCGTGTAAATGTGAGGTTGTTAATCTTATTACTATATGGAAAACAAATTAATTAGTATGCATGCTATTGGAGATGAGTTGTTAGGTTGGTGTTGGAAAGATTAGGAAAACGCACTCATTACTCCAAATGATATCTGATATACACGTCTGACTTCCACTTTAAGATTGGTTCCAATATATGGGCAACAAATATAGCTAATAAAAATCAAATTGTTGTGCTCAGCATCTAGATGTTGGTGTTGGCCAGAGTCACATTTGCTGACTTTCTTTGTTTTAAAACAAAGGTCATTTGTGGTATGTGAACAATTGCTTGTCACTTTTCACCAGCTGGAAACTCACCTGTCGCAAATGCCTTCTCAGATGCCAGCTCCCGGCCAATTCTCAGACCCAGCTGGCAGTGATCTCTTTCCTCTGCTTGGTTACCACATGTTATATGCCACCCCACCCAAAACTTTCTACCTTCTTTAAATAGCCATAATGACACACTTCCTATTTCCAGGGGACTGTGTGGATTAAACAAATTTTTAAAAATAAACATATAAAAGCCTCTTGCAAAGTGATTTGCCCATATAATATTAAGAATCATGCAAGAATTCAGGCTCTTTGACCCAGCAAACCTTAAAGTGTTGGCTATATTCCAATGTTGCAGGAGGAAAACAATACAAAGATTGAGGAAGTTCTTTATGTACTAACGTAGACCACTCACCAAGATGGATTGCTGGATGTACGTGTGCACTATCTCTATAAGTATTCTGGTGACACTGATTACCAGGTTACAGGAGGTAGACTGAAGAGACTCCTTCAGGTTCCTTCTGTATGTTCTGAATTTGAGCAATATGTATGCAGTTCCTAGTTTTAAAAAAGGAAAAAAATAGAACTCTAAATCAAAAAATAAAATCTCGTAGAAAGGAAATATTTGTTCAAGTAAAAATTCAATCAACAAAACCAAGAATCATTTGTGGTATTGGACTCCAGTGCTTCTCAAATAGTTTTTGACTCTGATATATTTTTTTCCTTTTCTTTTCTCCCCACCCCCCCCCACCTTTTTTTTTTTTTTTTTTTTTTTTTTTTGGTGGTGTACTGAAAATGGAACCCAGGGGGCACTCTACCACCACTGAGCTACCCCCAACCCAAGCCTTATATATATATATATATATATATATTTTTTTTTTTTTTAAGAAAGAGTGAGAGAGGAGAGAGGAGAGAGAGAGAATTTTTTTTAATATTTATTTTTTAGTTCTCGGCGGACACAACATCTTTGTTGGTATGTGGTGCTGAGGATCGAACCGGGGCCGCACGCATGCCAGGCGAGCGCGCTACCGCTTGAGCCACATCCCCAGCCCAAGCCTTATATTATTTTGAGACAAAGCCTCACTAAGTTGCTGAGGGTCTTCTAAATTTGCAGAGGCTGGCCTTGAACTTGTTATCCTCCTGCCTCAGTCTCTCAGGTAGTTGAAATTACAAATATGCACTCTTAAACCTGGCTCCTGCTATTCTTTTCAAAAACACTTATTAATATCTCACACACAAGTGACCCGCTTTAGGCTCTAAGTAACATTTCAAACCAGAGCGTGGATGATGACTACCGCCAACCCTGTGAATGAACCTGGGCAAGTCTTCTTTCTTCTGGACCTCAAGGTCTTCATCTCCAAAATCAGCCAATTGTATGAGATTTTCTCGATGTTCCCTCTGGCTCTGAAGATCAAGGACTCTCTGATAAAAACATGTCAAATCTCCTCCAACGTGAGCCTGCACTTGGGGTAGCAGTTGGAGGAAAGGAGGTCCATGATACTTGTAAAATAAGTTACACATGTACCTGTGGACACATGCCTCAGCACCCCCCACCCCCGCCTCCTTCCTTAAGAACTGTATGGGGTAGGGAGTAGGAGATGTCCCTGAGTTCAATCCCCAGCACACACACACACACACAAAAAAAAAAAAAAAAAAAAAAAAACTTCTCAGAAGATATTCTGGGAGGTTATAAGAAACTAATGCAATCATCTTTGATTCACAACTGTTACTTGTAATTTTGCCCAAGTCTTGGTATTTCAACTTTCTTACTGGATAACCTTGGGTAAAACCCTGAGTCAAGATTCAGTCTACTCAGCTATAAAGTGGGTATGATAATTGCTTTGCTGCTTCCACAAATTCTGGGTATAGGCATCTAATTTATGACAGAAATAGAGCTAAGGAAAGAGAGCCTACAATGAGTTTGACAAACTGTTGTTTGGTTAGTTAAAAACACTGCTTATCAAGTTACATTTCATTTGTTGATAGATGTCCTGGGTTGTGGCAAGAACATGGTGTGAAGTTATGATACTCATTCATCACTGGAAGCTAAATAAATTTATAAAAGCTTTTGCAAGACGATCTGCCCATATATATTAAGAATCATGCAAGAATTCAGGCCCTTTGACCCAGCCAATCTAGATCTGGGGATTTTAAGGAAATGACAAAAATAGGAGAAAGTGATATGTATGAAGACATGCACTTTGGGATTATCTGTGATAGTGAAAAATTGGAGTCCTTCTAAATATGCAATACCAGGGAATGATATATCCACTTAAAAGGGTATTAAGCAGCCATTAAAATAATTATTAAAACATTTATTTTTAAATGGTAATTATGAAGACCATGTGGCATTGTAATGATAAACTGTTACACAAGAAAGCTGAATACAAATCTGTAACTACACTAATAAATCACCTATGTAAATTTTGCCTGCCTATAAGAAAGGACAGAAAAGGAACACTGTACAGTTCATTTGTTAGGATGGTAGGATTAGGGATAATATTCATTCCTTTTAATTTCCTTCATTGTTATAACATTATAAACTAAATAAAAATCTGGGGGAAAATACCATGAAAGCAACAGATAGATACATTCTGTTGTATCCTTCCTAAATCCTTTCACTGAAAAAGGGATTAAATGTGGCTTACCATAGCAAATCATGAAATAAAACCCACATACTGCACTTGCTCCAGACCCTCCTACCCTTCTGAGAATACATTAAAATACAAACACCAGAGCTGAGTTTTTAAAATCCAGGATTAGCAGCCGGGTGTGGTGGTGCATGCCTGTAATCCCAGCTACAGGGGAGGCCGAGGCAGGAGGATCAAAAGTTTGAGGCCAGAGTTGGGACGTAGCTCATTGGCAAAGCACTTGCCTCAAATATGCAAAGCCCTGGGTTTGATTCCCAATTCCAAAAAGAAAAAAGAAAAAAAAATCCACCAACAAATAAGAAAAACTTCAAGGCCAGCCTCAGCAACTTAGTGAAACTCTGTCTCAAAAAATAAAAAAGGGCTGGGGATATAGCTCAATGATACAGTGTCCTGGGTTCAGTCCCTAGTACTGAAAAAATTCCAGGGTTATCTCATTGTATTCCAAACATATAAAGAAAAAATAATTCCTTCCCCCCACCCTTCTCTCTGTTTAATTAAAAGTTATCTCAGCCAAGTCCCAATTCTTTTGTTGTGGTGGTGATGGTAGTGCTAGGGACCAAAGCCTGGCTTCATGCATGCCAGGCAAGCACTCTACCATTGAGCCACATTCCTAGACCCCAGGCTAGTTCCATATGTCTGTTCTTCCCTATTGGCAGGGCCTGGCTCACCATTTTGACCACACACATTTCTCAACCTGTTAACTTCCACTCAGATTTGTAGACTATGCTGGAGAAGGTCCAGTCAAGTCCAAAGGGACCTCAATAGTCTTGCTTCATGAAATGAGTGTGCTAACTTCTGCCCAACTGCAACCTGAGTCTGGTGTCAGGATTCTCTGAGATAATGTGCAGGAAGACACAAAACTGCTTTGTGAATCCTCTAAGACTGTGTCCAATTGGATCTTATTTTCTATGAGAATCAGTGTGGATCGAGCCACAAAAAGACATGGAAGAAACAAATGAATATTGCTAAGTGAAAGAAGTCAGTCTGAAAAGACTGTCCATAGTGCATGATTTCAATAATATGGCATTCTAGAAAAGGCAAAGCTATATAGAGATAGTAAGAGGATCAGTAATTGGCAGAGTTCATGGCTAAAAAAAGAAGGGGTAAATAAGTGGAGCACAGGGCATTTTTAGGACAATGAAACTATTGTGGATGGATGTAGTGGCACACACCTCTCATCCCAGCCACTTGAGAAGCTGAGGATCAGGAGTCCAAGGTTGACTTCAGCAACTTAGCAAACCTTTCAGCTATTTATTGGGAATCTGTCTCAAAATAGAAAATAAAAAGGCTGTGGTAAAGAGCCCCTGGGTTCAATAACCAGTACAAAAAAAAAAAAAAAAAAAACACATGTAGGCTGAGTGGGCTGGGGGCTGGTAGAGTTGTCTGCCTATCATTCTCAAGGCCAAGGGTTTGATTTCCAGGACTGCCAAAAAGAAGAATTAGTGTGATATAATGAAGGACACACAGAGGTAGAAACAGGGTGGATGGGAAGAGGGGGTTATTGAGCTTTAAGGAAGCAATATAATGTTAATGGTTCAAACATTTGTCTGTGAAATCAGAACTGCCTTTCAGATTTGGCTCTGCCATCTCCTATGCGATCTTGAGCAACTTTTGGTATCTCTGAGCCTCAGTTGAAATTTTATCTGTGAAACAAGAGCTTTAGTAAAACCTGCTGCATGGGCTGGGGATGTGGCTCAGCGGTAGCGCGCTCGCCTGGAATGCGTGCGGCCCGGGTTCGATCCTCAGCACCACATACCAACAAAGATGTTGTGTCCGCCGAAAACTAAGAAATAAATATTAAAAATTCTCTCTCTCTCTCTCTCTCTCTCTCCTCTCTCACTCTCTCTTTAAAAAAAAAAAAAGTAAAACCTGCTGCACACATTTGTTTTGAGGATGAAATTTAATAACGTATGTGAAGTACAGTGCCCGGTGAATGTTCAAGAAATGTGAGCTAAAAAAAAAAAAAAAAAAAAAATGTGGTAGGTAATCCCAGCTACTCAGAAGGCTGAGGTGGGAGGATGATCTGAGTCTAGGAATTCAAGACCAGACCAGTCTGGGTGACATAGAGAGACCTCAGTCTTGTCTCCCCTCCAAAAAGCAGTCAGAACTGGTCATGCATACCTGTAATCCCAGCAACTTGGGAGGCTGAGGCAGGAGGATTCCAAGTTCAACGCCAGCCTCAGCAACTTAGGGAGACCCTAAACAACTTAGTGAGACACAGTCTCAAAAGAAAAAAAAAATATAAAGGCTGGGGATGCAGCTCAGTGGTATGGCATCCCTGGGTTCAATCCCCATTACCAGAAAAAAGAAAGTTTGAAAATAATAAGATTTTTAAAAGAAAGAAAAAATATAACAAACGAAAATGTCAGTTGCTCTCATTAGTTCTGCCCCTTCCTCTAAATTGCTATGGAAACTCTGGCAATTCTATTTCTCTCTCTGGGTTTCTTAGTGTCTCCATCTGTTAAATAAGAGAAGAGATGTGAGTGTGTGTATAGATTTGTGTATACACGGTAGAGGACCTCTCATTAATGCACTATTGACTGCCATTATTTCTTGCTGTTTTCTCTCCAGGATCTAAGATTTTATTCCCCCTTTAACTCTGCCCAACTGTGTTTTAACCCAGCAACTCAACATCCAACACTGTCTTTTCAGAATTTTAGCAGCAGTATCATGACAGCTGTTAACCTTACAGCCCTCAGATGTGCTTGAGTTGAATTTCTTTGCTTTCTCTCTTTCAGTGCTAGAAAAGGATGCTGTAAAAAGAAACACACAATTTTTCAACACATGAGTTCTGCCAGCCTCTTTCTATACAAACCTTCACTCCTGTCAGAAATGTGGGGCCCTCAGCTCTTCTACCAAAAGATAAATATATTTAGTCAACCAAAAATGATTTTCTTTAAACAGCCTTGAGGAATCCAAACCCATCCTAACAATACTTTGTGGAGCAAGTAGCCAGCTGTTATATCATTTGGTTCTCATACAACCATAGGAAAGAAAGTTGAGGGGGCTACAAACACACTCCCCATTATACAGGTGAGCAAACTGAGGAGCAGAGAGGTGAAGTCATACTTATAGGGTATGGAAGCAGGAGCTAGAGGCCAAAAGAGAGCTCAAGAGGCCCAGTCCAGGGAAGATTTTTCCCTTCAGTACATTTGTTCTTCTGACTCTCACATGAACATCTTTTATGTGCAAGTTCTGTGCTGTTTCTGGAGTTGATGAAATGGGTCACACATTGTGAAGACAAGAGGACAAAGAGCTATGACAAAGTGACAAAGGCACCAACAGAAGTGTAGGCCCTAGAGGGAGCTGATAAACTCATTAATGGAGTGGCCCCAGGCACAAAAATATAAAAAAGCAGTCAGCAGTGACTCCTACTCAGCAGGGGGCTCAGTCAGAGAGGCTTGGCAAGGAAGTCTTGCAAAGCTCCCAAAGAATCCAGATGATCCCATGAATGCCACCCGGGAGTTGTGGGCAAGAGTACTCTAATGCAGTTCTTCCTGTATCTTCTAGGGTACTTATTTCCTCAGCTGGTCCCAGTTTCAACACTATAAAGTTTTTCTCTCCTTCTGTCTTGCCAATTCTTAAAGAGGCCATGATTTTCTACCTCCAAGTTATTGTTCACGCTGAACCCTTGGTCTATATCATCCTTGTCCCAATCTTTTCCAGCTCAGTTTTCCAAACCCAGATGAAATGATGAAGATTGGGCTAGGGTTGTGGCTCAGTGGCAGAGAGCTTGCCTCTCACATGTGAGGCACTGAGTTCAAATCCTCAGCACCACGTAAAAATAAATAAACAAAATAAAGATATTGTGTCCATGTATAACTAAAAAATAATAATAATAAAAAAAGAAATGATGAAGATGAAGAAATCTTCATAGATGCCCCCTAGAAGGAAGGAAGGACTCCTCCTTCATTTCCCTAATTATATTTGATTAAAATCCTGATCAAGTTCTACCTTGTGTTATAGGTTTATTTCTCCAACCTGACTGCAAGCAACTTGAGGACAGAAAGCGTTCATCTCCCTTCAGGACTAAGTGCTATATCAAGTTCTCTTTGATGAATGGGATTGAATTCAGAAGTGTCTTTGGTACTTCTAAGGCAAATTGGGAATAGTTTGCAAATCTGGCTGCTGGAACTTTTGCAATCTGGATGCTGCTACCCTGATAAATTCCAAGTTCTCAACATCTGGACAGTTGCAGACCTGATGAGGAGGGCAGGGATTGGTGAATCACAGTGGTTTAGTCCTGGAAAAGTTTCTAAGTCACTGTTTCTCACATATGATCAGATATTTCCTGCAGTGGACTGACATGGGGAAGTTAAACATTCAGGTTCCAAGTGTCTCATAGCACTAAATCAAGCTCTCCAGGGCCAGCCCACGGGTCTATATGGGAGTCCTCTCACGCTGAAGTTTAGAAGCTCTAGTATAAGGGATCAGAAAGACCCCAGGGAGAATTCCTGCTAAGGGAGTTCACAGACTGGAAGTGATGAGGACAGAGACACAAATACTTCATCCCAAACTCCCAGGGTAACTGGAAGGGCAAGCTCAGGACTGCAGGGCCTGAGTGGGGAATAGTAGTGTTCCCCCACAGCCTAGGATTTAGTAAGGTGTATTTAGTAAGGAGGAACTTTTTAGGCCAAGGTCTGTTTGTTTTCCCAGGCTGAAGTTTTTGAGGAACTTTGTAAACTTCCCAAGGGAGAAGGTAGAAAATCATTGAAATTAAGCTTACTAAGAGTCTCTCCTTTGGTTCTAGTATCTTTCCTTATCTTGTTTTACTCCACCTGGTGAGAGGAGCAGGTAGCTGCTGCTCTGGTGAGCTGGGCAGAGATGTGGCAGGGGCCTGCCCATCCGATCCATCTTCCTTTAGCTCCTTTTCCGGATCCCCCCAGACCACTGTCAATTCCTTCGCTCAGAAGCACTTGCCATTCTTACCACCCTACAAGCCCTTGAATTTTATCTGTTCATAGAATTTTATCTGTACATTGATACCCAGTAGCCTCGTCTGCAAAAATGGGATATTAACTGTGCCTTCTGTGTCCTTATTTACAAAGTCCTACTCATCATAGGTCACTCTCCCAGGAAGGTCTCCTCTACGCCACTTTTCCCAAGTCTGACTTGTCCTTCTTGCTCGGTTCTTCCATCTTCATACTCTCCTACATGCATCCTCATACTTTTCTGACAGAACCTGCAGCTCAAGGGACATTGCATCCTGGCTTCTGACTCCAGACTGTGCATTCCTTCCCAGGATGACTGTGAGGTTCAAATGATGCTATTTGGAAGCCGAGGGCTTCTCACCAATGTTCCTTTGTCCTGGCTCTCCTGACAGTGGAGTGTGCCAGGATGGCCTATTAAGCCAAGGGGACAGGGAACCCTAGTAAGCCACCCTCTCCTTCTGGATCTGGAGAAAGAGTGGAGAGCTAGCCACTGGGGTATGGTCTTTTAGGACTGAGAAACAAATCATCTTGGCCTGGGTGGCTAAAAGGACTTTAGGGGCAGAGTTTACCTCAGGGTCTTGGAAGCTGTGCTGTCTGATCTGAACCAGGCATCCAGCCTACACAGAGGAACTCAGAAGAAATGAAGGAACCAGACACTTTTGCTAACCCAGGCTTTGGTGTAAAGAGCCAGTAAAAAACATAGCTCTGAGCTTAATTAAAAAGAGTGCTTAATCCCTCCCCCAACAAATGCAGATTGCCCACAAAGGAGAACAGGAACCCCAGTGGCCAGGAAGACCCACAGCCTTAAAAACAAGCACTTCGGGCTGTGCGGGGCAGCTCCACTATGATCTGATACAATGACTATTGTCAGGGAAGGCTGTTTTTCCATGTTTTTGTATCCTTTTCTTCGAATTTTCTTTTGCTACCTAATTTCATGCATCAGAAGTCAAAAGACAAAAGGTCAGTCCCGGTTTAGAGGCAGCAACCTCCCCACCACCAGGAACGTGTGTCCAAGGGAGTGCTTTGGGGCACCGCCTGCAGATACCGGCAGGTTTTCATCCCTGCCTAATTCTCTTTTCTCACTTCATGGGGTACATAAGTCTATGTTCAAATTGTATGATAAATGAGACACCAACTGCTGTACCAAAGTAGAAAAAAATTGTTCCCCTTTCAGTTCACCAAACTGTTTCCATCTTATATCTTGTTTATAAGAATTTGTGCGTAACAAGGAAAACCCATCTGTGACCTCTCAGCCTGCCAGGGGTGAGTGTATGTATGTATACAGACATAAATATATAATAAAACAAACATATACAGTAATTATAAAACCTGAATACACATTCTTTGTTTTTCTGGACAAATTTATAAAGATCTCTCCAGGAAGTTCTTAATACTTGTTGTAAAAATTGTTTTAATTGAAAATTGTACAGCATTTTAGTATGAGACTTTGATATGGTTATTTTAGTATGAATTTAGTTTGAAAATTTTATCCTTGGACTTTAAATCTCTTCATTTCCCCCTTTTGGATTCTTCTTTAACAGTGGGTTGCTTCCTTCTGTGATATGTAGATATTATGTGGTTTTAAACAAGATAGAATGCCACCATTTCCCATTAAACATATTTTCGTGAATTGGGGGGAAACAACTTTCTTGTCCTGTGTTTGTAAGCTCCTCATACTAAACTGATATCCCCAAAGACTTTCAACTCACTGAAAGTATATGTATATATATATATATATATATATATATATATATATAAATTTTTCTCTTTGTAGGCACTTTTTAGATTTGCATTCCACGCTGGAAGGTCTAGCCCATGCCTCCAGTATCAAATAAAGAAGTTAAGCACTTTGAGAAGTATCTCTGGTGATTGCTAGACACTGGGGTTGGGTTCAGGGCTCATCTCAAAGGTCCTCTGGACACCAGCTTAGCTCCTCTTTTCTTACTCTGGGCTGAGTTCTGGAAGAAGTTCCTAAAAATAAGTAGCCAGCAACAAATCTGAAAGACTTTTAGAGCAGTTTTATTTCAGGCATGTCCTTAAATCCAGACTTAACATATTGCAATCTCCTGACCACCCTGTAAGACTTCCTCCCCCAAAGAAAAAATAGCAATCAGCCCACAGCCTGCCCTGAGACTGTGGTATTCACTTGTCGATTTACAGGTTCACACTGTATGCTCCTAGAAAAGTGTCCCAATCCTGCTGTGAACCTCTGCCACAGCTCTGAAGTTATTATAGAAAAATGGAGAATACAGTAATTGAGAACATTAAGGGCCTACTTAGAGGCTTGCTTCACTTCCGTTCAGTATTCTGATCTGCATCAAAAACTAAAAGAATTGTTTAGGCTGTGCATTCACCCTCACTCAAAATCGTATATGAACTAGGTTTCTTTAGGTTCCAATACTTTGCGGAATCACATTAGCTCACATTAAAGTGTTATTAGTTTAAAACATATTAAATAAATGTAAGTCCGGGCTTGCATGAATATTTAAAGCTCAAATCACATGGAGAACCAGAAGAAAAAGAAATGGGGAGAGTTCATTGTATAAATACTGATAGGAAAAAAAATCCTACATATCAACTTTCTTTAGCAAAATGTGATTTTATTACTTACGTATTCTGGTATTATTAAATGTAAAAGAGAATATTTAAAAAGAAACTAATTTACACTTGTTTTCATTCAGAATGCCAGTAACTCTTCAATGCCTCATTTTGGATTCTTAGGTAATAGTGAATTGCTCGAACATGTTTGGCAGATTTTAAATACAACCGACGGTCTGGTTTCCATATTCATGTATTTCGAATGTGTAACTCCAGGAGAGTAAATTTTGTCTCAAAATTCTCTAAGAGTTGCCTTTAAATCACGTCTCTGTGCATATGTATACCGCATACACTTGACGTCTGCCATGTGTATCTGAGCACTGGAAACCAGTCGTGGAACTGAATTGAATTACTGGATTTAAGTTGAAATGAACCCATCTAAACGACCCAGGTCTGCGCTCTTTGAGGATTCTCTCAATAACACTTTTAATTAAAGCAAGAAAAGCAATAAAGTTAAAAATAAAACAATAGCAAAAATCCAACATGAACATCAGGTTCCCCCAACACCCATCCCCATTGTGTATCCCAGAACTACCCGAGTATTTCCGGGCGGCGAGTCGCTGGCACATGGTGCCCCAGCGAGCCAGCAGCCAGAGCTCGAAGCCCTGTTAGGTGTAGGAGACCTCACGGACACCAAAGTATCTTTTCACCCAAACCAATCCACAGCCCCTTTCTGCCGAGGGCACCGCCTCAAACCTCGCGGCAGCAACAGACCAGAGCTGTGCGCTGTTTTTGCGCCCTGCGCTCGGGGAGTTGAGGGCGGAGAGGCGCCCCCGTCCATACCGGTACCGCCCCTGGGTAAACCCTAAACTCATATCGCCAAGGGACCTACTAGCCGCGACTCGGCGTCCACTCTCACACTGAGGTCCAGGCCGGGCAAACCAGGCAGGGCGGGGCTGAGAATTAGGGGTGCCGCCTGCTGAAGGTGCGGTACCACGTGCGCTCTGCGCGGACCGGGAATCCTGCGAGTCCATCTCCGGCTAGGCTACTGCACAACTGGTACCCCGGCTCTAGGGCGGGGCCTTTTTCTTGCCTCCTGCCAGGACGCCTGCTCCCACCCATCCCCTGGGCGGACTCCTGCGGGAAGCCCCAGGGCCAGACTTGTTCCCTTCGGCTCCTCCCGAGGCTAGCACAGACGAAGGCCCATCGGCGGACATTGATGGCCCAATCCTTCCTAGAATTCGGGCTGGGGGTTAGGGAAGGGGAATCGCTGGGCGGAACTGACCCCCAACCCCGCTCCTCGAGCTTTGGAACCCACTGGTGTTTCCTGGCCGAGTTGAAGAGGCCAGTGTTGGTCCCTTGCTTCCCGACGTCGGCCTCCCCCTCCCTTGAATGCAGCATCTTAGCTGGAGGAAAGCTCGCAGCGTGCCTAGGCCAAACCCTTCTGCGTCTTTTTTCTTTTCCTGTCACTCTCTGTCCGGGATTTCTGCTTTCTCTCACTGAATGCCCGAGCTCGGAGGGGCCTGGAGGAGCCTCCACACTAGTCCCTTTCCTAGGTCCCAAATTTGCCTTTCCCCACAGTTTTGTCTCTGTCATTTCTTATTTCTCTTTAGATTGTCCTCGTTTTCCTTGCCGGCTTAGTTAACATGTCTCTCTGCCTCTAAATTATCTCTCTCTCTATCTCTCTCTTTTTTTTCCTCCCTGCTGTAGCATTAAACAATCCGAGGTGTGTTGAGGTTGGTATGTTGTCCCGGCAACGCAGACAGAAAGAATGCCTTATTGCGTCCCTGGAACATTTCCGGTCACTACAGTTTGGTTTCCCTTGAGGCAGTGCCATCACTGGTTCCGCCATGCAGGCCGCTGCTACCAAGGCTCCGGCTGGCGTGTTCTCTCTCTCTCTCTCTCTCTCTCTCTCTCTCTCTCTCTCTCTCTCTCTCTCTCTCTCTCGTTTTCTAGCTGTGTATGCCTGTGTTCGGTGAGGATGCCATTATCTATGATTGTAAACCAGGCGGGCTATCCAAACCGAAAGCTGAGCACGGTTGGATTTCTGGGCTTCGGGCAAGGGAGATGGGAATTTTTCAGGGATCCAGATGCCCATCTGTTCCTAGACTCCACGCGTCTGCCCCTTTGCCCCATAACTGTAGGGCCCCAACATCAATTCCGTGTCCCCCGAAGTGGCTTGGTTTATCACCTGCTCTGCAGCGGGGAGTCGCCTCTCAGCCCTACACAGTGGGAATCAGAGAAGTTAGAAGCACGCTGATCAAGCTTAAGGAGGCACCGACCCACAGCTGACTGGATGGGCAAAAGGGTGGCGGCTAGGCCTGGGTACCGCGCGAAGAGGGCTCTGTGAAGTCTGAACCGAGCACCCGCACTGCAGGACCCGCGGGTCCCCAGCTAGCAGTGGGCGCCCCCTCGGGAACGCATGTTTGTTTTGCGCTCGTTTAGAGCACAGAGAGCAAAGCGGCAGTTCTGGGGTCAGGTATTCCGGAGCATGGCAAACCCACGGTTCAGGATGTTTGGCCTAATCCTCTGCACTTCATGGGTGCTGGCAGGAACGAAGGAGCGGCCGGTGTCCCCTCCCTTAATCCACACCCCCAAAGCCAAAACACACACGCGAGATTCACCGAAGCATCCCACAAATACGAAAACTAAATTCAACTCTCACACACACACACAAAACCATCCCGAAGCATCCATCCAAAAGCGCAGCTCATAAAAACAAAATCAAAATCGAAGAAAACAAAATAAACACACAATTTACCCGTGTAACATCCACTAACGACACCCACTAACCCCAAATTAGAACACATCAAAACACCGCGAAGAAAAAGCCTTGCAAAGGACAAACAAAAGGACAATCTGCAAGGAGAAAGTACAAAAAACACACAAAATCAAAATATACAAGACAGAAAATAAAGCCTAACAAAAAGACATAGACAAAACTAAAACCACTAAAATCAATTCCACCAAAAAACAACACACAAAACACCCGAATCAAAAGATTCTCATAGGTCATGAAAAGAAAACTCAACAGAAAATAAAAACAAAACAAAACCCTCTAAATGCGGAGGGGGGAAAACCCCAACAACCCCCGCCCCCATCCCGGGGTGAAATGTCAATTCCGGGAGGGCTTTTGATCTCCAGGCGCGGACAGGCCGCTCCTCCCTGACGCTGCCTCCCGGTGCGGGCGAGGCGGGAGAGCGGGGAGCCGGAGCTGGGGCCGGGCTGCGGAGGGAGAGTCCAACGCTCCAAGATGGTCAAAAATCAAACCGCTGAGTAGGGACCCCGGACCCGCAGGCTGCAGGGAGGAGGAGGCGCAGGGGGACTGCGCAGACCACTTGGTGGGGGGGTCGTTCGGGAATCCACAGCCACGTTTCCGATTGTGGAGAAATCTGTTTAGTGGATACGCGTTGTCCGGTTCCCGCTGCCCGCCCCCCTCTCCTTGAACTCTAGGCTCTTCCCCCTAGGTTGCGGCCCAGCCTCGTGACCACCCCCTCCAAAAAACAAACACTCGCAGAGGACGATTCACTCTCCGAAACTGCCATTGTCCGGCGGGCCAAGAGTTCTCCTGCGGAGCACTCCCCCGCCCTGGAGAACCTTTCCTCAGCGACCACCCCGCCTCAGGGCCCCACAGGCTTCCAGTGACCAAGTCGAGCAGCTGGACTGGGGAGGGGGAATGGGGAGGGGATCCTCGAGCCTGGGCGGAAGAGAGCGGGCTGGACATGCCACACCTCTGCCCATCTGATTTCCCCCCTGGAATCAAGTCCCGGGGCCTCAGGAATGCCGCAACGTCTCCCGGCCTGAGGGCCATGGGATTCCATTTATAAGCCGGGGTAAGGTGTCCAGAACTCCGCCAGTCTCCAGAGATGTTCTGCTCTGCCCGGGTGCTCCAAAGAGGGGACTCGGAATTTATCTCCAGCATTTCACAGATTAACCTCTGTACTCTGGGCCAGAACGGGACGTGCTGTGGGAAGGAGATCTGGGACCTGAAGACTGAGTGGGACCTGCAGGCTTTAGGAATCTGGCCCTGTCCTAGAGTTACAGGCCCAGCCATAGTATTGGTTCTGCAAACGGGGGTGGGGTGGGGTGATTGCGGGCGGGCGCCGCCCTAGGGGTGAATCTGAGGATGCTGAAACTTCCCATTAATACCTGGCAACACTGCTAGCCTTTGCACCCCCTTAAAAAGCACCTGCTTGACAGAGTGGCTAATTTCTTTTAAAAACAAAAACACGGCCTGGGCCAACAAATACAGTGGGTTTTGCACATGGTGGGATCACCAGCTCCGACCATAGCACAGAGAGCCACGACCACCAGACGCAGGTTTCATAAAGAGTTCGGGGTTCGGCTTCATTCTGCCGGTTCCCGAAGGCGCGCGGACCAGAGCCCCGCGCAGTCTGAAGCCTTCCTTCCCTCCCCCCCATCCCCTATAAAAGTCCGGGGCGGCGCGGCGGCAGTACTGCTGCTCTCCGGGTTTCTCGCTGCTCTGGCCCGGCCCGGTCCGCCCCGTCTGGCACGCTGAGCAGGCCCGGCTGCACAGCGCGGTCACCCTTTCCCGGCTCCGGCCCTCAGTGCGGGGCGGCGCGATGGGGGCGCGGCGTGTCTGGGGACATCTTGTGATGTTGGCGAGAACAGGACATGATCTCACATGGCGAGAAGCTCTTTAGTTCCTTAATCATTTCACGGTGCCTTCGGACGCTTTTTTTCCACCTAAAACGTTTAGTTTCAGCTCAGTGATCAGCTACCCCAGCTCGGCGGGGGAGCGGAAGGCTTGAATTATTCCAACCTGTGAGCGGCCCCGGGCATCAAAAAAAAAAAAAAAAAAAAGTCACCAAAAAAAAAAAAAAAGTGGAAACTTTTTTCCATGTCCATTCCATCAAGTCCTGAAATATCAAAATGGATTTAGAGAAAAATTACCCGACTCCTCGGACCGGCAGGACAGGTAGGACCGCGATATGGGCTCCAGATATGCTAGCTCTGGGACACCACCGGGCACAGGTCCTCATGCCTGGTGACCCTGGAGGGGGGTGGGGGGCGGTGCGCCGTATTTTCTCAGGGATTGTATATCTATCTGCAGCGTGTTTGTATATCTTTTAACCAGTCTGTTCACACATTTCTGCATCAGTCCGAGTGTCTTTGAGTTTGCCTGTTTCTCTGTTTCTGAATGTTTGTATTGGTGTCTATTTGGAGGTGAGTAAGTTTGGGTCTGTGTGTTTACATAAGGAGCTCAGCGTGTGCATGAGTGACAAAGCGTTCAGTGTGTCCCTGTACGAGTATTTTTTAAATGCCTGAGTATGTGTCCAAGAGTTTGCGTGTCTGTGCATCTTTATACCTTTGTATGGATTAGTGTGTGTTTATGAGTTGGTGTTTGTATATATGTTCTTTTAAGTATTCAAAATGTGTGTCTGTGTTTTATATATAGTTTAGATAAGTGTCTGAGTGAACTTCTGTTGCTTTGAGGAGACTCTGTGTTCAGTTGTATATTCCATATTATTTTGAAAGTGAGGAAGGGGTAACTACTTTGACTCTTCCATTTTTGGATGTCCAACAACTGTCCAATGTGTACATCAATCCTGTAGAATGCTTGCCTATAGGCACAGACATGGGTCTGGGGCCTATGTGGGGTCTACTGTTCTAAGCATGTATAGTCAGGCCCAATTCCCATATTGTTAGGGGATGGAACCTGGATTGGAGGTGAAAATTCAGGGTCTGGGCCCTTGGTGTGCAGTGTGTACAACTGTACTCTTTGGGCACTGTGTGAAGACTACCATTTGTACACGAGGGTCTCTTGTGGCAGGTACATACTTGGCAGGTGAGAGTAGGCTACTTTTGCCTGTCTTTGCTTTCACCTAGACTAGCCTCAGGCTCTGGTTGCATGTGTGTATGCACGTGCACACATGCACTGTATGCTCAGGTTCTATCCTGTGGGTGCCGCTCCAATGGAGGAGAGCACAAGTGGGTGGATGTGTGTGCCTAGCCAAGGCATTTAGCTCTGGTGACTATACTCACACACGCTTTCTTGGCACAGGCTCATAATTCTTCTACAGGGCCAGGCACTGGGTAGCAGTGTGTGTTTATGTCTGAGAGGAGGTGGCAGTAGGCCTCTGTCTGTTCTGAGGCATATGCTGATGCAGGCCTCTTTTTTTTTTTTTTTTAGGTGGGGGTTATCATGCCAAATCCCACACAAACACACTCTCAGCCCTGGCAAGAAACTCCCTTCCCCCATCCTAGGGCATCTGTGAACCCTTACCTCTACTCCAGCTCCAACCAAAGGTCAAAGAACAGAAAGGGGTAAACTTAGACCCCAAACCCAGGACAACTTCTTGGGCATAGATGTGTTTCTGAAACAGCAACTGAAAAGAAGTGAAGGCAAAAATCTAAGAGGCAGGGGAACCAGAAGAGCCTTCCTGGGATGAGGGTGCAGAAAAGGGAAACTGGAAACCTCCTCTTCCTCACGTTCAATCCCCAGCCTTTCTTTCCCCAGGTGGTGAGGCCTTCTCTAGATGGGACACCTAGAGGTGCCTGCTCCTGGTACTAGAGGTTGTGCATGCATTGGAAATGGGTTTGAGGTACACCAGGGTCAGGGAGAGGGTCTCTGTGGCCCACCAGCTGGGCTGCCTCTTCCAACAAGCTGTCTACAAAGAATGTAATTCATGGCGGTCGATGGGCTCTTTGATTAGTTCAATCGCCTGAATAATCGTTTAATCAATAAAGCATTTTATTCCTCTGTGGTGCTAGACTGGGTGGGGTTTGTGTAAGAGGGAATCCTAATAGGACTGGACCTTAAAATCCTGAGAACCACACCCTTTCCTCACCTGTTGGGTTGGGGTAAGGGCTGCTTTCCCTGGAAAGGGTGACAGCTAGATGATACTGCACTTCTACCTGTCTGTATAGACCTTCCTCCTGGCTGGAAATATGGGGGGCCGGGCTAGCAGGGGTCCAGGCTGGTACTCAGGGCATCCAGGTTTGGTTTCTGGAAAGGTTTCTCCTCTTTCCCAATCTCTACAACTTTCATAGACCACTAGACTTCCCTTTCCTTCCTCCAGAACCTATTCATATTTTATTCCTTCTCCAACCTCAGTATCCCTATCTGTACAGTGGTAAGGAAGTATGTCCTTGTTCTAAGCTCAAGGTTTGGCAAGGTCATAGCTTAGCAGAAATTCTCTTAAGGATCTTCTTTTCTGGCCTTTTCATTGTAGTGTGGAAAAAGAAAAGAAGAGATACAGAGAGAGCAGGGACTTCTGGAGATCACAAAACAGGAGTCATGATGAGAATAGGAAGCAAAAACTCCTTGCCCTTAGACAATAAGATATTCCCACTAAGAGAAGAGATAGATTTCTACCCTCCCACCTCCCCCCACACCCTTGGAAAACTACTATTGGGTAAGCCACCTGCAGTGGGAGACCCTGAGTCCCTAGGCCAGGGAGACCTGTATAGAATGAACACTTCCACTGGGCACTGGCATTCAGTCTCAGAGCTCTGGAATGATCCCAGAATGGAATGATAATAATACTCTTCATCTATGGAACTTTATCTCATAGAACCTCCAGAAGTGGCATTTCAGAGGTTGCTCTCTGCATTAGGTGCAGAGGAAGCTGAGGCTCTAGAAGAAAGGGCTGCCCCCAGTCTCAAGTCTTTGAGAAAGAGTTTGTTTTAGTGATCCTGGTGTCTCTGGGTGGAGGGGGGGGGGCAGAATCCAGGCTGATAAAGATAACTAACTCCAATACAGGTGGTGTACTTGGTTCTTGAAAAACCTGGCTCAATTCTCCCTTCTCTCCCATATCCTTCAAGATTCCTGCAAACAGACTTGGGCCAAGTAAGGCAGACTTCTGATTCAGGTGTAGAAAATGATGCAGGATTTTTTGTATCAGAGATTGCTTTGTAATTTCAAGCCACTTGCTTTCTTTCTTTTGATTTTTTTTTTTTTAAAGGAAGGTTAGAGAGAACCTACCAGGTTAAGACACAGATGCCCATAGCATCTCTGATCTTCCCGAACTGAGAACTGGTCTGAGTCCCCTAAGTCCTCGCTTTCCCAAGCAAGAGCTGTTAAATGGGTTGGAGTCCCCTGCGGGAGTAGATCTCAGCTTCACAGGGCTCTAAACAGCCCCAGCTTTCTGACTTACAGTTTTGCTGTGCGCTACAGGGAGTCATGCAGAGGGGAACCTGGAGGGGTGTGTGACCCAGTGAAGTGAGGTCTCTGGCTGCATACCGAGGTGGACGCTCTCTCCAAAGATGTTTTAGCTCTTCAAACAGTATTCTCAATGGGCTTTCTTCCAATAGCAAAACTTTTCAAAGGCGATTCGATTTAGATAAATTAAGTTTCTACCTGGATGATTTCCTTTCCCGGTCTCTGTCCCCTGCGCTTCTCATAGGGTTGATCCCAAAGCCCCGCTGCTGAAAGAAGCCATGAGAGACTTTAAAGCACAACCACGATCAGCGCGTCGGCGAGATCAGCTCGTTGCTAGTCTCTTTCTTTTGGACATAGCCTGCGGCTTCTGGGCGTAGAGACAGGACTGAGGCGCAAAAGTTGGGTTCAGCATTGGAATCGCTGTGTAATCTCGGGCTAGGAATGTAACTTCTCTGGGCCGCCATTTGGTGGCCTCTAAGGCTGGGCTAGGTGGCCACGATACCAGTTCTGGTCGCGCCTTGAGTTCGGAAGTTCTTGTAGGCTGTCCAGCTCAGGTGGCGATGAATAATCCCCTCTCACATGGGAACTTCCTTTCGGAGGCGCATCACAACGTGGCTACTTTCTGCGCACAGGTTAGACTGGTCCTGTGTGAGCACACATCCAAACGCCCCAAAGAAGTGGGAGGGAATCTGTGCTACTCCTGTTGGAATAATATCTCTGGTTTCATCCCATTCCCAAATGCTCCAGGGATTCTGTTCAAGCTTTACAAAGAAAACCGGTTCTTTGATTTGGCAGCATCCCTCCTCCTCCATTGACACCCAGCTATGCCTAGCCAGAGGGGTCTGGAGAAGAAGTTTGAAGAAAAGTTTACAGCCTTTTTTCTGCCCCAGCTTGTTGTGTGTGTGACTTTGGACAAGTCACATCCACCTCCTGGCCTCAGGTTCCACATCTGTAAAATGGGGGAAGCATAGCCTCAGAGCACTTTAAGTTCTAAGACTCTAGATCTGGATTTGTAGGCCCAATCTCAAGGAGCAGAGCCACATGTAGGGTTGTCACTGGCTGTGACTCTTAGGGTGTCTCCATACTCCCTCAGAGGATTTTCAACCCATTGGGCACCATGGGATGAAGCCAACTCTATTCCATCCTAGTTTCTCTCCTGTGGTGACCTTCCTGCTCCAAGGTGGGGGTTGGGATTGGTAACTAAGATGTAGATCTGCAGAGTTCCAGGCAATGGAGAGATACATCACTTCCCCTGCACACCACGGCCTCCTGGGTCCCTAGAGGCCTGCGTGGGGGCTGTTTTCCACAGCTGTGCCCCGGCTGGGGTGGGGTTGGGTGTCAGCACCGGAAACTTGTCTACCGGTCAGGGACAGCTGGGTCTGAGACAGACACAGAAAGTGGATCCAAGGGCAAACCCAGCTTAGAGGTATGAAAAGTGAAGCAGGGGTAGAGAGAGGGGAAAGGAGAGAAAACAGGCTGACAATGAAGCCAGGGATCCTCCCAGGATCAGCCTGTGCTCTGTTCTCTGGAACAGGCATCACAATACTGTTTTGGTGGGCTTATGCTTAATATTAAAAGATCATCACTTATGAATTTGAAATGGTGAATCTTCAGACCATTCCTAGAAGCTGCCAGGGGCAGAAGAATGCTCAGTGTCTCTGTGGGGGTGAGGGCTGGCACACTGTAGGGCTCACAAAACTATAGCCTTCTAGGTGAAGAAGGGCTGACAAATGCTTCCTTTTAAAGGTCCAGTTATTTTGATTGTGTTCCTAGAGTCTTAAAACCCTGAGAAACTGAGACTGTCTGGTCAAAGACCACTTCTGTATCAGGAAAGTTCAGCTAGAAATCAATCCTTTTTTTTTTCTTCCCCACAAACACTACAGGAACTTTTGGCTAGGTGAGGTGAGGTTTTTCTGACAGCTGGAAGGTACAATATTGTTTGCTGGACCCTTGCAGATATAATGGGTGCTTAGCCGCTTGCTTCAGAGACTATCACTAGCACTGGAGAAGAGAGGGCTCACTCAGTTCCAAGATACCTTGTGGTGGTGGTGGTGAGGGAATTGCTCCTGCTGACAGAAGTATTCAGCTGAAGCATCACCAGCCCCCACAGCCGCTAGCAGCATCTAGTCTGAAGTTGGAAGGAGGGCCTACTGCTCTGTGCTTGGGCAATTTGGCCCACAGCCTCAGATGGCCTCTTTCCCCAGAAATGCTCTGATATTAATTTTAAAGGATTATTACATATCTTTTCCCCCAATGTCTCTGTCTTTGGTTAATGCAGAACTGTAAGTTCTGCAGCTAGAGGAAGGGAGAGGGTAAGACAAAGAGGAGGTTGTTGTGGCTTTGCAAGTGTTTGATAAAATTCTGAACTGTTTTTCCTGGAAGGAGCTTTCATCACAAATGAGTTTACACAACTCTGCCCATTTTACAGATGAAGAAAACGAGGTCGGAACTGGCAGTTATGTGCATACTAGGTGTCCATCACCTAGATTCAAAGCAGGATCTTACTGCACTTCGTGGCTTCCTCTAACACTCTTGGGTGGGCTTTTTGTTTTGTTTGTTTTTCCCTTCTGGAGACTATTTCCTCATTTTCCCCCCTCACTCCGCTTCAACCGGCCGCTAATGCCTCAGGGCGTTCCAGGAGCCTAACCGCAGCGGGGAAGTGCGGGCCCGGGTAGGAGCAGCAACTAGACACTCTAGGCACTGCGTGGGCCCTCTTCTCCCTTTCCCCTCCCCCATCCACAATCTACTAGGCCTTGGCCCCGCGCGTTTGTCAATGAACGTGGCGCCGCCGCTCGGGCCCCGCCCCCCATTCTCTCCCATTGCCCAGGTATCGGCTAATCAGGCGGAGCTCGTGGGTTGCTTAGCCAATAGGGCGGTGTTTCGGACCAGGGCTGGATGCCTTCATTCTGATTGGCTTGATGGAACATGATTGGCAGGTTAGCCCCCGCCCCGCCCCCGCCCGGAGGGAGGCTGAGCCCCGGGCGGCGCTGTCCACACGCAGCGGGTCCTGAAAGCGGCTCCGGGGCGGCGCGGTGGCGCACTGTGCGCGCCGAGCAGGCGAAAGGCTAGCGCCCGCGGCGGCAGCAGAAGCACCCGCAGTCAAAGCCGGCAGTGGCTTCATCTTAGCACCGACAGTCTTGGCGGCCTTGGTGGCGGGAACCCTCTGCTCTCTCTTCGGTCCCTCGCTCCAAGCTTGGGGCAGGCGCGGCGGCTGTCCCGGAAGAGGCATCTGGAAGACAGTCCAAACAGAGCCCCAAAAAGAGGGCAGCGGGGTTCGAAGAGTTGGTAGGCGTGAGGCAGATAGCCGAGCGAGAAGGAGCCGGTCGCTGTTGTCCCCTTTCCTGTTCCCAGCGATGGGGAAGCAGCTGAGGCCGCGGGAACTTTGAAGGCAGCGGGTCCCTGGGTTTGAGGGTTGCAAGCTCCTGGGGACTCCGAAGTCTCTCCGCCCCAACATCAGTGGCGGAAGCATCTCCGAACCCACCCGGGCCCCTGCGCAGCCAGAGAGGAAGTTCTCCGCAACTTCGTCTGAGACGTCGGAGAGGCAGTTGTAGAGAGGCGGAGGGGGCAAGTCCGAGCCCCAGAGACTCAGAGAAACAGAGAAAAAGGGTCTGGCGGAGACCGAGGGGTCGAGGTGGGACCCTAGAGGCAGCGAGGCCGCGGAACCAGCCTGGCAGCCGGCGGGCCTCGCTGCTTCCTGAGTGAACCTAAGGGCCGTGTGTTCCGGCGGCCTCCTGAAAACTGCTCCTGCAGGGGACCGGGGGCTCCTAGCGGTGCTGGAGGTGGGCCCCTACGCTATGTCCCCGAAGCCGAGGGCGCCTTGGCCGCAGCTACCCCGGGCTGGGCCGGGAACCGCCGCCTGAACCAGCCGGGGAACGAAGCCAGTCAGAGTTGGGCGCCCGCTCCCAGACCGACTGCGCTAGCGCCGTTTCCCGCCTCTCCGCGGAGCTTTCGACAATCTTCAGCAGGGAGGCTCTGGGAGAGACCCTAAGACTCCAGCAGTGTTTTCTGAGCCTGGCTCGCACGGTGCCCGGCCTGGTGGCACGGTTCCCTAGCCGCCCTGGGCAGCCCCTTGGCGCCGGGAGGCGGCGGCGTGGGCCGGCCTGCAGTCTGGAGCGCCCCGATGGAAATACACTGTAAGCACGACCCGTTTGCATCCATGCATAGTAAGTAGGCGGCGAACTCGCTTCTCTCACTCTCCGGCCGGGACCGGGACCGGGATGGGGGTGCCGGACCGCGGGGCAGGTCCTAAAGCTGGGAGGACCCTGGACCTCTGTAGCTGTGTAGCCAACTTTACAAAGTGCCAGGGCTTCCAGGCAGGGGATGTGGAACAACGCACTCGGCCGCCCAGGCCAGAGTACCTGGTCCTGGAATCCCGCCTCCAGCAACGCGTAGTGTAGGCAGCGAGCTGAAGCCTTTCTAGGGCTCCAGCAGGGACATTTCAGAGCATCCGGAGAACCCTGGCTGGGACTCGTAGAGGGCTCCGGGCTGGGCCAGTTGGAGGGCACTTCCAGTTGGAAGTTGTTGCGAAAGGTCAGTCTGAGTCTCAGACGGTGCCCCAACCCTGATGGCGCCTTTTTCAGCCTTGGTGGGTGATCAAGACTGCCGTTTGGAGGGAAAGCGGGGCCCTGACCAATCTCTGTATTTGTAGAGGAAGAGGTTGAGAGCTAAGAAAGGACACCGGGTCCAGGGCTCCAAGGGCGTCCTGGAGTTGAGGAGGGGGATTTGAAAAATCAACGAAGTCGTGCTCCCTGGGCTAAGCTTCTGCTTAGGAGACGGCCAGTTCATACAGAGACCCTTAAAGACCCCATTGGGTCCTTCCCTGCAGGACGCCTGCCTCGTGGTGGCTTCTCCCCCAAAAAGAAAGAAAGAAAAAAGAAATAAAGAAACCAATTAGTCATCATACAGGCGCCCCCACCTTCTGAAAGTCGCTTCGTGTGTAGGAGACGGGAAGGGTCATTTTGGGCGCGGGTAAGGTCCGCCTGATTGATCCGGGATCCTGCCAGTTCACCCATTAGCACAGCCTCCTGTGAGATGAGCGCTCCTCTCACGGTGAGTTAACGCTGGATTAGATTCGGAGATTTCAAGGAAATTCCAAGTGGAACGAATCGCGTTTCCTTTCTGTTGGCTGTGGAGCCGGCGGAGGAGGCTTTGGCAACAACCAGTCTGGTGCCCAGCTCGGTCTCTGCAGGTTGCAGGTCAAGGAGTTACTCAGTGGCCAGGAGCCCTCTCCAACCTCTGTTAGCCCAGGATTCAGTTTCCCTAGCCGTGGGTCCCCCATTTAACAAAGGCGGCAGAGACCCGGCTGGAGAGAAGGCACGCTTCCGGGGCGAGAATGTCCGCGGCTGCCAGGGAGTGCCGAGTGGCCTGGCAAGCAGGGGAAGGCTTGTCTAGGCAGCTGGGCTGGCTGCAGGCAGGTCAGTTTCTCTTTGTGTGAAAATTCAGAGTCGAAGGTAATCCTCCAAAGCGGTGGGTTTGGGCACAGAAGCCTCTTGTTCTGGTACCAGCCCAAACGATTCCTCACCATTTGGGGCCTGTGCTCAAACGGTTTCCAGTCTGTAGTGACCCTAGTGCTCTCTGCAGTCTTTTTCCTGCACATACTTGAGCCTGGCTCTGGAAAAGCTGTGATCTTACAGAAGGAGCCTGAAAACAAATGAGTTGGGAGCAATACTCTGAGAGGTGAGCAAGCCCTTGGCTCAGCCAAGAAGTAAATGGGGGACAAGATAGGGAGAGCTGCCCCCAGTGCTTCTCTCTTTGCTGGCTGGAATCCACAGGCCCCTGCTGCCTTCTTCTGCCCAGAGCTCGGCTGCTCTGAGGTCGTTCCCAGCCCTTGGGGAGATAGTATCAGACTAGGTGGTCTCCTGGCTGTGGATCAGCATGGAGAAAGCAGCTTCTTCCAGGTGCAGATTAGCCAACGGCTAATGTCTGCCTGTGCCTCCTTGCCCTGGCCTTTAGTCTGCCCCCTCCTCCCATTTTCAATCTCCCTGGCAGCACTGTGGGGGTTGGGCCCCAGCCAGCCTAGCTTCCAGAGCTGGTGCAAGCCCTTGGCTTTTTTGGAAGAACCTTTGATTCTGGCATCCAAAGCTGTTTGCTTGAACAATATAGGCCAGCTCTGGAGCCCAATTTGCAGGTGGTGGGGATGGGGGAGAAAAATTGATTCTAGGTGGTGGTTGTAATAAATAGGGGCGCAAAATCCCACTTCCTCATCTTCCTTGCTGGCCCTGGTTGATTTTTTCCTGCCCCAATTCTTCAACCACCACTTTTAAGCAAACAGCTTCTAAAAGGAGGGGCAGGCACTGCTAGGAAATAGGCTTCATAGTTCAAAAGTGTCCCACTCCCCATTTCAGGCTCATCATTCACATCAACACAATGGACTCCCCTCTAAGATATTTTCTTCCCCAAGCATCTTTACCAGTTATAAGGCACTTTTATAGCCAGTGTCCTTCCTGAGTATCACCCAAAACTTCAGTTAGATCCATGTTATAGAATATGACATTAAGGTAAGAAAGACGGAAAGACTAACAGAAGTTCACATGAGCAAAGCTGAAGTAGCTTCTTGGGTATCTTTGACAGAAGCATAAAGCTTTGAAGGGGACAGGGAGGGACTCAGATTCCAGATAGAGGCAGCAGACTGTGTGGGTGAATTTACATGTGCAAGACTCTCACTTTGTGTTGTTCAACCATATCTGTGTCCACAGCCTGACTGTTCATGTGTGTCACTGCCTATCTACCTGTTGGATAGTCCATTGGGGGGATTTCATGCCTAATCTTTCCATGTGCTCTTGTTCACATGTCTGTGTGCCCCTTCATTTTTCCTCTCTGGTATCTAGGAGAAATTTCAATGACCCTGTGTGTCCTGTAGTTCAATCCACAGCTGAATCAGCAAAGACCTTCCCAAGACCCTTTGGGGTGTGGTCAGGGCCTCCAGTGGGTTGTATGTCCTTATCAGAACCTGAGGAGCATCTATGGAAGCCAGTGCCTTCCAGACCAGAGCCACAAAGGCCCCAGGGGCATCTGTAATTCAACTTTTCTTTACCCACCCACCTCTAAACCCTGCTTACTCTGCCCTGTGGAGGCTGATCTGTTTCCCTTGTATCTGTGTCTGTTTCCCAGTCTTCACCTGATCTACTCGCACCTGTCTCTGTTGCAGTCCCTCTGTAAATTCTACTTCCCCTGGAAAGTGAAGATTTTCTTGGCCCAGCACCCTTCCAGGGGATAAGCCCTCAACTACCTAGAGTCCACAGAATTAGAAGCGGGGACTTGGGTTCTTCAAGGAGATGCTGTGCTTATTCGGGGGGCACCAGAAAATAAAAGTCTGACTCTATAGAAGTCTCCTGTTTTCCAGATGCTCTCTCCTTGCACTTCTCCATTTTCTCTTCTCTTTCCTTTCTTGGTCTGTTCTGGCTTTTCCATTCCTTTCTTTCCTCCTTTTCTGCCTGCCTGATCTGCTGCTTCCTTTTCAGATTCTCTCTCTGCTTGCTATCTCTCTCATTTAGTTATCACTCTGCTTCTTTCCTAAACACTTTCTTTTTTTCTCTTTTCTTTCCCTGTCCCCGATTTCTTCTCTCAGACTTCCCTTTTTTTCCAGTCTCAGGATAAATGGCTTTCTTCAGGCCACAGCTATGAATTTTTTTTCACTGCAATCCTTGAAGAACTCTGTTGGGTAAAACTGAGGCAAGAGGTCCAAGTGGGTTTGGGGCATTTTCAGGTTGCTGAGGGATGTCAAAGTCTCTAGGTCTCTCTGGGTCTAGTGCCAGCTGTGGAGATGTGCATCAGATTCTGCAAGATCCTTAGCAGCTTTGCCTTTGTGGTCAAGGGTAAAGAGTATGGGTATTTGCTCTGTCCAAAACCAGATTATACACTCATTGGTGCTTTTGTCTTTGTATTGTTTTTTCATAATATAATACAACCCTCCAAACTCACAAATGACTACTCTTGGCATTAAAGTCCTTTGAAGGTGGCTGCTGTGTTTGGAGCAAAAAGTCTCAACTGGTTAGTACTGTAGCAAACAGGCTTTTGCAGATGGGCCACGAGGCCTAGACTTCCAGGTCCTTCCAAAAGTGTGCTGGTGTTTTTAGCTTCCTCGCCCCCCCCTCCCCCCGTAGTCCATTGACCTCTCAGAGCTCATACCAATTTTGAATTTACTTTCTTTTACTTAAATTCATCCTGTCTTGAAAGATATATATAATCCATTTTTCTTAGATGCTCCCAGCCCCAGAACCAAGCGTTCCTAAGGCTGTTGGCCAGGGTGACTTCAGTCTTTCTGTTTAGGTAAACTGTACAATTGTGTTCCTACCTTCAAAATCCCGTTAGAGATGTTTTCCCTTTTATCTTATATCTGGAATGTTTCAGAACAATTAACATTGATTAAAGCTCATTTTGAAAATTCAGAAAAATTCAGCATAAAACTGGAACTAAGTACTGCAATTATCTATAAGATCATCTTTTTCTTTGAAATAAGCCTGGACTTGGTCATTTTAGGAAATATTGATGGGAAACTTCAGTGGATTGCTTGGATAGTTTTAAGGATATAGGCTATATTAAGAGTGTTTTTTGTCCCCTCCATTGCAAATATTATTCATGAACCTAGGTAGTAGATGAAAATTGGGGAAAATAACTGAGATGAGGTAGCTATTTTATAGAGTTTTAGATTTGGAGAATGTATATGTATGTGACCTTAGAGGTGTCTTGGCTTCCCTTGTACAGTCCAGTCCCAGCCCAGCCAGTACCAGTTAAGGAGGTTCCCCTGCCTTTGCCTCTGAGCTGCCAAGCAACAGTATACTTCTGGGCTTGGCTCTTCGCCCCAAACCTCAGCAATGTCAGTTAGTGGCTGATTAACAGCTACAAGGTCAATGATGTTGCTACATTGGATTGCTCTGTGTTTACTGGGTTAGCTCTTCAATTTACTTAGGTACTCCAGAAGGACCTTGATGTAAGAGAAGGGAGCATATGGATAGCACTCCCCAACTCCTTTTACTTCAAATCCACCTCAGACCTCTTATAAATCCTGGGACTCAGAAGCTTTCTTTGGCTTCTTTATTTCCCCCTAACCAACTTAAAGCTGCTTGTCAATTGCAAACATATTCCAAAAATTCCAGGGAAATGCTTTTATAACAAATTGTGATACAGTGAAGTGGAATGTGCTGTGTATAGAAGATCCTATGACCCATTTCTTTTGTGTGCTCTGAGAGGGTGTAGTGGTCAAGTCCACATGACAGGCTTACCTTTACAGAAGGATTTAAAATTAAAAAAAATTTTTTTTTATGAAGGCAGTGGTTGGGTTTTATCTCAGTACTCTAAAATGTATGTGTATATGTGTGTGTATATAGATATAATGTCCTTAGCCCTTAAATTAGATGGCTGATTTAAAAACATTTTTTCCCTGAGATGTAGGTTTGTTGGAGTAGTCCTTTTTCACTTTTAAAGACATTCGTTAGAAGGAAAAGAGTTCTGTTGCTTTTTCTTTCCTCTTTAAAAATTGATGTATTTTAAAGCATAATTTTCTCCCCAGTGTCTTCCTTAGACCTAAGTATCATGTAATAAGTTGTGCCCCTATTGTTAGTATAGATTAAATATTTTTCAAAGTCCATTGTTTTAAAATTGCAAGGGAAATGCTAATAACTAAAGGAAACAGTATGGCAATCCTGACTGTCATTGGCCCAAATGACTGCTTGAAGATGGACAAAGGCTAAGCTTAATTTTAAAAAGCAACCCAGTGTGGTCTGTGGGATTGGACTCCAGGAGCAAGACATCCAGTCTCTGGGTGCTCACAATGGTGCTTCTACTATGTGACTGGTTCTAACCACCCTTCCCCTTGCCTTTTGTTTCTGATCTGTTTCAGGACATGGAGGAGTGAATCAGCTTGGGGGGGTTTTTGTGAACGGACGGCCACTTCCAGACGTAGTCCGCCAAAGGATAGTGGAACTTGCTCATCAAGGTGTCAGGCCCTGCGACATCTCCAGGCAGCTTCGGGTCAGCCATGGTTGTGTCAGCAAAATTCTTGGCAGGTAAAGGCAGGAGCTCCAGACTTCCATGAACTTTCAAATAAAGATCTTAAAGATGACCCAGCAGCTGTCTAATGTACCAGTGTCATAGTGAGGACCATAGTGGCATTTCACTTTACATGCACAGCACTTTAGAGTTTGCAAAGCTCTTCTGAGGCCATCCAACTCAGAGTGACCCTGGGTAACTCCATCTCAAGTGATAAGTGGAATAGGAAGATTTAGGAGGGACATGTTTCTAGAAAGCCTGATGAATTATCCTAAAGAACCCAGGAGTAAGAGGTTCTTAGGAAATTCCCCTATCCACTTAGGTGAGTTCACGGCCCTGGGCAGAGCTGGGTAGAGACTCTGTAAGGTATAATATAATACACCAGAGTTTAATCAACCTACCTTCCTTCCTTCCTTCCTTTCTTCCTTTTTTTTTTTTTTTTTTTGTGTGTGTGTGTGTGTATGTGTGTGTTGAACCCAAGGCCTTGCAAATGCTAAGCAGGTGTTCTACCACTGAGCTATATGCCTAGCCCTCAGTGTTTCATTTTAATATTTTCAAAAAGCATATCCACTTTTAAAAGTTAGCCATCATTTTCAGTTTGGGTTATCATCAACCGCATTATGTTGGTCTGCTGTATTTTCCTTCTATGTGTTGTGTTTCCTTCGTAGTGACAGGCATCCTAAGTATATATTAAATGGGGGTGGGGGATAGACAGCAAAAGCTGACTCTCAAATCTGACATTTGAAAGTTGCCACTTGACCCGGCGATTTGCTGCAAGCAAAATACTAACAATGACGATTCTCCCAGAGGGCTGTATAGCCTTTTAGCGCTCCCGTTTATTTTCTCAGTAGCCTCAGCATGATCCAGTGAAGCATATTTTAAGACCAGGAAACAAACCTAGTGAGGCAAAGTGACTAACCCAGGTTTATACATCCAGTTAGCACTTGGGTTGGGATGGAGTCTAAAGGACTCCTGGGCCACCTGTGTCTCCCCACACCCGCAAACAAAGCTGTAGGCTTGTTTCTGGGCATGTGGTGGTGTTATAGGTCTTTCCTGGCAGGCAGGAACGTTCTTGGGTTTAGCCATTCACTGCTTTCCATTTCTTTCCCGTTGTCAGAAAACAACCTTTGTCTTGTAGCCTACATTATGGTTTGAGAACAGATGCCTGAATAAAAAATAAATATTCTGAAGTATGTTAGTGACATCATGACTTTCTGCTTGCTCTTTTTCTTCCGTCTGCTGGAATTCAAGAAATTTCTCAGCTGGAGGAAGCAACTGTATCAAATAGCCTTGCAGTTTTGCTTGAGGCTAGAGGAAGATATTTCAGGGCCAAGGGCCTGGCAGCTCCTTTAGAGTCCTGGATTCCTGTATTTATGTCTCATCTACCTGCCCAGAGCAGGTACCTCGGCTATGGAGGCTGGAGGCTCCTCCACTCCCATTTAGTGATCTGCAAGTAAATGAGTCTCTGCCAGAGTTCAGAGAAGATTTCAGGAAATCAGTCATGTATTCTTGTTAGAGGGTGGTTTTAGACAGGAAGGTGAGAGTGAGAGTAGCAGAAGAAAGTACCACCGAGGGAAGGAAAAGAGAAAGAGAAAAAGGGAACAAAGAGGAAAGAGAATGGGTTTTAAAAGAGAAATAGAAAGAAACAACAAGACAGAAGGGGAGAGAAAAAGAAAGAGAGGAGAAATATTTTAGACCGTCTCAGAATTGGACTTTTAGAGTTGAATGAGTCTCAGATATCTTCTTGCGAAGCTTCTTTGTACCGAGGGAGAGGGAGAGAGAAAGAAGGCCCTTCCTTTGTTTTTGCTGAGACATCCTTGCTGAGCCGACATTTTGCTTGCTGTTTGAAATCTTTAAGATACTGAGCCTTTCTCAGAGCAGACGTCCAAATGCAATGCTGGATCCTCATGTTGTGCTGCCCTAGAGCCCTCCAAATCTCCCATGGAGACTAAGGCAGACAGGGATCCTTCCAAACCCAGCCGGCAGCCTCCCTCGGTCTGGAATAGATTTGTCACTAGGTAGAGTGGCAGTAGGAAGTTACGCGTCGCTCTGGTGCCTGGCCGTTTAAGTTGTCAACAATAAATTGGAATTTCATAGCTCATTATTTTCATAACTAAGAACCACAGTGGACAAAATGTCACTGTAATTAGAACTGCCTTTTAAGAAACAAGTTCAGCCCTAAAACAGTGTGACTGGGAATTTCTGAACTGGGGTTGTTCAATTGACAGTTTTTTTTTTCTTTCCTTTTTTTTTTGGGGGTGGGATGGTCACTGAAAAGCTGGACAGGCACTACGAGGTGAAGGTTGTAGAGAGCGTCTGGTGTGTGGTAGCTGTGCTCTTCAGAGGTTGCATGGAAAAGTAGGCAAAGTAACTGGGGCAGGCAGAGACCCCTTTCCCCCCAGGAAGGCGGGCAGTCTTCCAGAGTGTGGGCGGTCAGTCTAGATCTCAAGATTGCTAAAGGCTGGAGAGGCACAGCCCAGTGGCATGTGAGGCCAAGTTTAAATCTACCCTGAGCTCAGCTGTTGTCCTTTCCCACTGGAGCTTGGTTGGGAGGTTCAGGCTATTTGGAATCAGGTGATGTGTTGTTATACAGCAAAAAAATAAACATTTCATACAGGACTTTAATCCTCAGCCCACGTTTTTTATTTTATTTTGCAAAGATGTCTTGTAACCATTCTGTATTTCTATTTTCACAACAACCCTGCAAGTAGGGTAAACATCCTCGTCTATTTTATAAAAGGGATAACTGAAGCCTAGAGAGGCTAAGTGAGTTGGCCAAGATCACACAGCGAGTTAGTGTCAGAGCAGCTGACAGGCACCTACACCTCTTGACTCCCAGACTAACACTCTCTGCACGGAAGGACACTTGTGTGTTGGTGACTGCCGTTCATCTTTTGTCTGTAAGCCAAAGGGCTGCACGGCTGTTTTGCTGAGATGAAAGGATGGTTATTAAGTCTGAATCCTCACTTGACACAGTTGCGAGTTGGGGTTTCAACAATGTCAGTGTTGCCTTCTAAGTGCCTGGCCCATGTGTCAGTCAAAAGGAAGACAGAGACCTCTTGTGTCAAGACCATAGCCTCCCACAGTTGGCACCGCTCAGGTGGGATGGCAGCGGAGTCCTGAGTGCTGCCACCCACCAGCCAAGTAAGTGGGGGACTTTATCCTGCTGCCTTCTGAGTTGCTATGTGAATGGTGTAGACCCATTCAACTAACATATTTTGAAGAGGCAGCACAGGGTTGGTAACCCTTGCCCTGAGACCATCCCTGTCCTAACAGGCGCTAGACAAGCAGCGAGTGAATGAAAGATGTGGGTGAAAATGCTTGGTATATAGTAAAGCTGTCTACAATTGCAAAGAATCATTGTTATTATTATTTTAAAAATTTTTAACAAAAGCAGTAATTTGCTCTAGCAGAAGAGCACTGGATTCAAAGTAAGGTTTGAAGGCTGCAGCTGCCTCCAACTTCCAGATGGATTTGGGCTCGTTGCTTATCTTCTGATCATTTATTTTCCCTTCTTTAAACCCCGCTGGCTTCAAAGATTGGAGTGATAATTTGAAGAAGAGCCCTGTAAACTTTAGAGTGTTGTGCCTAAATAACAAGTGTCATAAGTAAAAATTCACTTTTTATGGTAAAATTGAGGGGACAATTGGACATTATAGGGTTGTTATGTGCCTAGATTTAGGTACTTTCCTAGACTCGTGGAAAAAAAAAACTAAGATTTTTAAAAACGCTGTTGTGAATAATAAAAATATTTTAGCAAATTATGTAGAAAATTGATTTCAGCAATTTCTCAGAAAGAGGGAGGATAGGTTGAGTTTTTCTTATGGTCAAAATTTGTAAATAACTCTTCTCAGTGAAAAATAGACTTTGCACTTCTACATTATTGCTCTCAAATTATTTCTTCTAATCTAGAATTATTCACTAACTTAGCCCTAAACAGACTTACCCAGGCTGAGAATGTCAGCATCTCTATAAACGTGGCCTTTGTTCCTGGATAACACTTTTACCTATCCCAGAATCATCTGGTTCCCTTACCTCTTATAAACTCTGGTTAGTTTTAAAAATTAGTAGTTGTTTCTAAAATGTCTTTTGGTTAAAAAAAAAAAATTCAACTGCAAGGTAATCTCCTTCAGAAGAGGAAGTCAAAAATTCCTCTGTAAATATTGAGAGAGACATCCAGTGACGGCTCAGATTCAGAAAAAGAATCAAGTCATTTTTTCCCTGAAATGATCTTTCATGGCACTCTTCTCCCTGGTCTCGGTTTTACTGTAAAACCCTGACATCCTATTTGCGTTAACGAGGAAAAGCTGATAGCATGGAAATGTCCTTAGAAACAGCCATTTACCTCAGTGGAGGCCCCTAGAAGAGCTGCCAAGACTCGTGGTTGGTTTTTCTGATTGCTTGGGTTTTGATTTCCAACACACATTTCCAGTTAATTCTGGAATCCAAAACTCCTTTTAATTTTACACCAGGGCTATTGTTTTTCTCTTATGGAAAAATAAGTTGCATTTTAGGGGACAGTTTTACAGCATGCTGGAGATTCTGCTGGTGGATGGGAGAAATGGAAAATCAAAGGTATAAACCACTTTTCTGGGAAAATTTTTAGCTCAAGAGGCTTGGCCACTTGATCTTCAGTGGCCCCAAGGAAGCCATTTAAATTCTTTGAATTTCCATTTTATACCATAGAGGGCACCTTTTCATTCATTTATTCATTTACTCATTCATTCATTCAAAATGAATGATGTGCTTAGAACTGTGGAGAATCAATTGGGAAAACTGACTTGAAAGAATTTTTGAAAACTGTAAATTGAAAGATGAATGCCAAATCATTTTGTTAATCTTTAGCATCCTGCTAGCGCTGTCTAATAGAATATCATGTGAGAAAGTTAAAAGTTTTAAATTGCAATTTAAAATTTTTCTAACAGCACATTAAGAGAAGTAAAAAGAAATCAGTATAACTAATTTTATTAAATATTTTATTTATGCTAACATTAAAATTATCACTTCAACATATAACCAATATAAACGTTACTAGTAAGATAGTTTGCATTTTTTTGGCACTAAATTTTAAAAAATCTGATTTGTAGTTTACATTCACAGCACATCTGGGTTCAGAACATTTCCAATGTTCATCCAGTTTACTGGTTCCTCATGACTAAGCTCCTTTCTCCTTGGGTCCTAGGTATTATGAGACAGGAAGCATCAAGCCTGGGGTGATTGGAGGATCCAAACCAAAGGTTGCCACGCCCAAAGTGGTAGAAAAAATCGCTGAGTACAAACGCCAAAATCCCACCATGTTTGCCTGGGAGATCAGGGACCGGCTGCTGGCGGAGCGAGTGTGTGACAATGACACGGTGCCCAGTGTCAGTTCCATCAACAGGTGAGGGATCTGCTGCTGCTGGGGGCTGGGATCTGGATGCATGGGTCCTGGAGTTTCGATGTATATCTTCTCTGAAGATCTTGTCTCTCTTTTTATCAAGGACCCTTAGGGGTTAGTGGACAAGAGGTCCAAGTTGGGGGCTGCTGGTCTTTGTTCCTTCTCTTCAAAGTCGACAGGAATGCTTGGCCAATAGCTTGACTGCTTGAGAATTTTCTGAGTCCAGAGTAACTTTTATCATTCTCTTTATCATTTATCTGTGTGGAGTACTTTGCGGTGAATTGTCCTGATGAGGGCTCCACAAGTGTCCCTGTCTTTGCCAGCGAAGGCCCAAGGTCTTTGCACTTGTCCATCTCGGAGGTTCCCAGAAAGAAAATCCTGCCTTCGGTAAGGCAGAGGTTGGGCAAGTGAGTATGGGAAGCAGGGCTCTCAATTGGAGTTGGGAGACTTGGTTTGTCATTGCTTCTCTGCCAGCAACTCAAGTGGGATCTCAACAGACTCTTGCTCTCTCTGGAGCCCAGGGCCCTCGTGGCTCTGAGGTGTGTCTTTCATCTGCAAGGATGAGGTCCAGGGTTGCTAGGATGCTCTGGTGTGAGAGGACTGCCCTCTCCTAAACTCCCCCATCTCTCACCCGTGGAGACAGGGAACCACACACCAAGGTGCCAGACCCAACATTGTCCTGGGAACCACAATGGCTCCCTCACTTCCCTAGGCTGATCCAAACAATGTTGAATGATGCTGTCGGAACACCAATTAAGAATAAAATTGCTTATTTATTTTGCATTTCTGGGAATCCAACCTGAGGCCTCATGCATACTAGGAAAATGCTCCATTCTTGAGCTATATCCCCAGCCCTAGAAATTAATTTCTGGATGAAAGTCTTCTATCATAGAGGTTGCAGTCTCAACTCCATATGAACCAATAGCATTAGGGATGAAGTTGTGAGGGAAACATAAATGATTGTTCTCTAAGCTCCATGAAGAAAAAGGAAACCAGCAGACCAAACTTGAACAGTTTTCATTTCTCCAAGATCAGACTGTCTGGACATAGAGGACCCCCTCACCCCTGGCAGAAAGAGGTGGACTGGAATATCTCTCGAGGTCCCCTCTGCTCCTGACAGCCATTCCTCTGTGATGACTCAAATGCACAGAATCACTGTGTTGACATTTCAAGTCCCACTGGTTCATAAACTCTTAGCCTCTTTTCCTTCTCTCTGCAAACCTTTGCCAAGACCCTGACATCCTGTATGGTGCGGAAGGAGGGGGGAGTGGGGCACTTAGCTTCTCCGTCTCTGTTCTAGAAGGCCACCTCCTCCAGGCCAGAGTTCTGATGTCCTCTCACAAGTCTGGATGGCCTAGACAAAGTCACTGTGGAAGTAGCAGTGACTGGGCAGGTTGTGGGTGGGGAGAACGCCTGTTCTTCTCCTGTATCATGAGGGACTCCAATGTGTTTTGTGAGTTCCTTACTTCTGGCTGGTTGCAGGATTTCCATGATACAGAAAGCATCATGACTTTTATTCTGGGCCTCCAAAAGCAGAGATGTGGTGGCACATGCACATAAAGCAATGTTGGAGCAGGTGGCCTGCTCTGGAGAGGGACATGAGCCACATCCGTGATCAGGTTCCGGAGGCCACAGGTTTCTCAGCGCAGGGTATACATATAATTAGGTGGTTCATGAGATGACTTTAGGTGGACCATGGGGGTCACAAACTCTAATGCTTTATGTGGGGTCAGGCAGATAGTGTATCTAGGAAAGCAGGTCAGGCAGCAGGCTGTAGGGAGTGGTAGGACCTGTGTCAATCAAGATAGCTCAAGCCTTATTAGAGGGGCAGTTGCTTCTCAGCTCCAGATAAATTCTGCCGGAAATGTTTGCCAGATTTTTTCCATTCTTCAAGAAAAGTCAGAAACTAGGACCTGTGTGTATTTGTGTCCATGTATGTATTCCTGTGTGTGAAATCTATGTTTTTAAACAGTAGCAACTCATTTCAAGCATAACCCACTTACAAGGCTCTGGTTTAGATCCTCTGTAATGGAAGGATAAAAACTGACTTGTGCCTGGAGCAGTGGCACACGCCTGTAATCCCAGTAGCTCGAGAGGCTGAGACAGGAGGATGGCAAGTTCAAAGCCAGCCTCAGCCATGGTGAGGTGCTTAGCAACTCAGTGAGACCCCGTCTAAATGAAATACAAAATAGGGCTGGGGATGTGGCTCAGTGGTTGAGTGCCCCTGAGTTCAATCCCCAGTACCAGAAAAAAAAACAAAAACTTGACTTGTGATTAATTTATCTTCATGTATTTTAGAAAAATAAACTGGCCTACCAAACCAGTGATCTTGTGAACTTTGAACTTTTTCCCACCAATGGATGTATTAAAGTTAAGTTAAAAAATAAGTTATTTGAAAGAAACTTATGGAGCAAAGAGAGCAATGGTTTCAGATGTGGCAGAGGAAAGGGGGAACTATCAGCTGATGCTTTGTGTCTGGAGCTGGGCTAGAAGAGATCTAATCTGGTTGCTGAAGCCATGCCAAACCTTAGGGGCCTCCTGGAATTCTGGTCCATAGCTTTTTGGCCAGCTGGTGGTGCCTCTACGCTGCTGTTACATCTGCAGCAGGTAGAGAAACTGAGTCCTAGGTGTGGGTGGCAGGGAAAGGTGACCCTGAGATAGAGATGGATAGTAAAAGGAGGGTAGGTCTCTTTCTGTTACTGTCCTGTAGGATTCTGCAAGTGACAGAACTGAGGATCCATAAGAAAAGAGGCAAGGAGGGGTAACAGTCACTCCTACTCCATTTCTAGCCTTGCAGCCAGCTGTTTGGCTGACTGTCTTCCAGATCCCTCCATTCATAACCTTTTCTGATACTCCCTTCGGGGAGCATTCTGGGTCCTCACTGCACTCTTTAGCGGGAACTCATTAAGTGTGGGACAATCTCATGCTGAAGTACCCCACTCTTCCCTCACAGGAAAACCTGGCGGCACCATCAGTTTTATTTTCCATATGAAGGAAAACTCCCTTTACATTCAAATGGGTGTAACTTCTAAATATCTGCTTCACAAATGTCACATGTCACCCTATAAGAGGGTCCCCAGTTCTCTCACTGTCCCTGCCTCCCTGGGGGCAACTTCTCACCATTGTCTCTTTCAAGTGTCTGTGGAGACAGTGGTGGCTTCATTTATAGCTACTTTGATGGCCAGAGAGTCCTCTCCACTGTTCACCCATTGTCTTCGGGACCAACTCCAGGAAACGTGACTGACATGGGGTTTGGCAATGCTGAACAAATTCTGCTAGGCTTCTGGGAAATTTCCAGGGACACAAATCACCTTGTTCATTTGACTTCTTATGGATCATTGTGTGCTGGGATCATTGTGCCTGCCTGGGGATTCTTGGAATCCAGCCTGAGTTCATCTGAAGGTGGCTGTCCCAGAGCTGACCCAAATAGTGGGTGGAATGGGGTCTTCCTTCTTCTGTTTCAATCCTGTGGCTCTAAATCAGAGGCCAAGTAGTGGGGACAACTAGTGACATTCCCAGTTAAGAGGGATAACCCATGTGAGAATGGGGGAGGTTCCCATTGCTGGGTGTTCTAATTTTTCAAGAGAAACTTGAAATCAGGGATTTATGGCAAAGCTCAGAACTCAGTCGTATCAGCAACTAATTAAAATAAAAACAAAAATACCATGTAAGGGGCGGAGGCAGCCCGGGGTGACATTTGGTTCATTCCACTTTTCATCCTACCCGTGGCAACAAGTCTTCTGAGATTGCTCTCCCAGTGTCCCTTTCTTCTTCACATCAGCTGCAGGCAAAGGTGCCACCAATGGGCCCCTTCCCGCTTGGCCAGCTGGACTGAGGTTTCCGGTTGCTCTACACAGCTGATGGCCCATGCTTCTTTCTGCACTGATGACAGTTCCATTAGGGCCATGGATGGGGGTGTTTCTGCAGCCCCATCTCCTTTTCAAGGCACCTTGATTTTTTTTCAGTGTAATTTTGTAAGCTTTTCAAAGTAAGGGGACCGATGTAGAAAGGGGATCCTAAAGTGCCTATAAGATGTAAGCTCTCTTGAAGTTTTAGTCTTCAAATTCTAAATCGATTTTGAATTCAAATAGGCTTTATGCCTCATATGGGAGGTATTTGACAGTAGGACTACTTCCGTCAACTGTGGCCTGAGGGATGGAAGCCTGAGCTGACTTACTGTGTGACACTGGGCAAGTCACTTGGGCACTCTGGACTTTAGTTTCTTCATCTAGGAAGAGATTGATTGCTGAGCTGTCTTCTCTGTTGGACCAAAGGACATTCCTGTGGATCCAGGGTCACAGTCACACAGTCAAATGCTCTGCAGCAGCATAAGGATATGCTCTCCTTTTTAACCAAGGGCCTTGTGCATGCTAGGCAAGTTCTCTGCCACTGAGTCACACCCCAGTCCAAGGATATTCCTTTTAGTGTTGGCTGCCAATTAGTCCCAACTGTCTTGGGTTCAGAAAAAGTCCTAGTGAACTCCCATTGGGACAGGTCTTGATGACAGCATATAATTTTAAAAATTTTAATGATTTTTAGAATAGCTTGGATACATTTGGTATTTTTCTTCCCACTATCATTTCTTTCCAAGGGAAGAGGACGATCTTCACTTTTTCTTGGTGGCTGCTACAAGCAGATGGGCAAAATCTCTCATGCCTGGGAGCAGCTTTGGAGAGTGTCCTGTAATTGTAGAATTCCTTATAAAGCACCATTACAGCCTTAAAAATAGTATAGAAAGGCTCTTCTCCCTGCTCCTTCTCAAGGGGACCCCATGTGCTTTTTAAGGCAAGTGTGAAACATGAACATTTTTAAGGTTAAACCTTCTCTTTAATCTTCATGAAGACACCACTGAGAATAATAACCCCTAATGTTTATTGAGCATTTGCTATGGAGCAGCCACTTCTAAGTAGTTAATTAATTCAATCCTAACCCTAACCCTAGGAGGTAGGAATGATTCTTAGTCCCATTTTGCAGATGAAGAAACTGAGGCATAGAAGTGAAATAATTTACCTAAAGTCATGTGGCTGGTAAATTGCAAGGCTGGGATTCAAACTCTAGTAATTTGGTTCTGGAGCTGGATACTTGATCACTATGCTGCAGCTGCCTATCAACAATTTATGAAAATTGATGAGGCGTTACCCGTGATCAAGAACTATTTGAAAAGAAAAAGGAGGAAAAATGTGATTTTTCTTTATTTTACTTATGTGCAATTAGTTATGAAGTATTTTACCACATATTTACTATGTAGATGATTATATTCATATCTGGTGTATCCACATATTCACCAGTATAGCTGTATCTCTGTAGAAACATACACACAGAGAAGGTGACATACACAAAAATGTAAAAATTAGATCAGATGCCAGCATAATTCCAGGTGGTCAAAAAGACTGCCTTCCTCCCCGGTCTTTGTACCAGTCACTCTGTTTGCTTAGAGTAAGTGATTTGAATATTGTAGAAAAATAAATAAATAAGCACACACTCTGAATATATTTGAGGCAGAGCTTAAGCTGACCCATCAAAAAAGGCAGAGGGAACCGTGGTGCATGCCTGAGATGCCAGCTGCTCAGGAGGCTGAGGTAGGAGGACCACAAGTTCAAGGGATAGCCTGGGTAACTTAGTGAGACTCTATCTCCAAATAAAATAAAAGGGAATGGGTGGGTAGCTTAGTGGTAGAGTGCTTGCCTACCATATGCAAGGCCTTTGGTTCCATCCATCCCTGGTGCCTACAAAAAATAATTAAAAAAAAAAAAAGCCCAGAAGGCTCTTTGTTGTACTCTCGTGGCCAGGGTGGCAGAGGACCTGAGGCTAGGCTGTAGGCTGTAGGGTGAATGGAAAAGTCCAGTCTAGGTTGCCACCTGAAGATGTGCATACCCTGGTGACCCCGGAAGGCAGAGCCTACTGTGTGTGTGTGGGGGGGTTGGCTAAGGAGAGACAGGGGAGGCACCTGCTGTTCTTCAGTCCTTCACTTACATAAGCTGGGGACCCAGCGCAGCATTGAAATGAATCCAGATATAATGGTCAGGTATGTGGGAGAACTTCTCATAGAATGTGGCTTAAAAAGAACAGGATATAAAACTGTGTATGTATGTGGTTTAAACCTGATAAAGATAAAATGGTTATTTTTAAATATGCACAGAAAAGTCGTAATAAAGGAAATACACCGAAATGTGATTTGGGATGTCTTCTTTACACTTTTCCAAGCTGATCAAATAGTCTACAATGAACACATATGATTTCTTTTATAATAAGGCAAACCTCTAATAAATGTCCTTTTTAAAGGGAATAGTTTACAGGGTGTGATAGTACATGTCTAGAATCCCAGCTACTCAGGAGGCCGAGGCAGGAGGATCACGTTGAAAAAAAAAAAAAAAAAAAAAAAGACAGGAATAGCTTGAGGTGGAAATAGAACTTTTCCCAAGAAGTTGAACATTTTATTATGGTGCACCTTTCTGCCAAATGCCAGGAAGAAAGTTTCTTATAGATCCCAAAGGGACTTCTTGTTTGGCTCTGTTCTGTGCTCAAAGATGTTTTGGGCTTGTTTATCTTCTGGGGGTCCTATGTGTTGTCCCAGTTGGAGGCTTGTCATCTAGGCTCCCTGGAGCCCAAGGTTCTGTAGAAGAACATCAGAACTTCCAGGGGGCAAAGGGCAGTCAGTATTGCTTTTATACACTGGGTTTTGGGTAAATTTTATTTTACGTTTCTTTCCAAAAAAGATTTGACTACTTAAAATAAGCAAAGAATGGTCTGTTCCAATTCCTTCATCATTTTGAGACTCAAGATGGAATGGACTTGATCAAGGTCACCATCAAGTTCATATAAGAACTAGAGCAAGCTCTCTGGAAAGACAGGGCAGGACGCCCCTGACTCCCAGCCCTGTGGATCCTTTCAATGAGGCTTTGTACCAGGCTGCTTTCCTTGTAGCAAAACTAAACTCAAGTGCTGTCTCTTGGTAGCACTTTAACCTTCTTTCATTTCTGAGCAACACATATGTCTCCTCCCTTGGAAGTTTCCAGTTGGTAGGGGTATTAATCTTGCTTATGGGCTCTCTAGGGCAGAGAAACCAGCCAAGAGAGTTCCTTGAGGACAGTGAGGCTGCGTGGTTTGGTTCCTTCATTCCCTGGATAGAAGGCTGAGGTCCAGGGGATGAAAAAAACTCCCTAAAGTCATTCAGGGAGTCCCTTATGGGGCTGGAGCAGGAGAGAGGAATGCCTACCTGTAATGTGAACACAGTGTCCCCATTCTTCAGAAGAAGTACTCAGGGCTCAGAGAGTGGGTGCAGGTTATCTAAAGACAACCAGTAATATAGGAGCTGATAGGCATAGTCCATAATTCTTCCAACCTGGGTTCTTAATCTCCCCCCACCTCTGTCCCTGTGTCCCAGTTTGAGTCTGGGTTTTATGTTTGTCTGTGTATAGATGGTTGAAGCCTTTTCCCTTCCTGATGGTAAATAGCCATTTGTTTTTTCCCAACTGCCACAGGATCATCCGGACAAAAGTTCAGCAGCCCCCCAACCAGCCTGTCCCGGCTTCCAGTCACAGCATAGGTAAGAACTTTAAAAAAAAAAATTTTTTTTGAAAATCTAATGGGCTCCAAATATTCTAAAGAACTTTTAATCATTCTTATGGACAGATAATTCTGCATAAAACACTTCGGCACACGTACTAATGCGCCTTCTTTGTCATTCTCCAAGGGCTGAACCTGGTAAATGAATTTTATAAATACTGCTAAAAGGTTTTGAATTTTACTGATTATTATGATAAATAGCTTTCACCATGAGACAGAAAATTGAAATCTAAGCCAAAAAAAAAAAATCCACTAATGGGGGTCTATAGAATGTCAGATAATTAAAGTAATAAATCAAGAAAGGGATACTTATTCATAACATTTTCTGCATCATTAGTCAGTAAGTAGTTTTGAATGTGTTTTTTTCTTCTATCAACCAGCCCTTCTACAATTCTTTGTGCACTTGCAGTCTTGAGTGAAGATGTAGCAAAACTTCCCAAACTTTCTTTCTCTCGCTCTTGCTCTTGCTTCAATCTCATGTACTCTGTGAACTCTCCAGGCCTGTGGGTGGGGCTTCGGGTGCTCACGGGTGAAGTCTGAGAGTAACCATGACCTTCTGAGGGCAGAGTTCTATTCCTACTACTCAAGAGTTCACACATTCCCTGGCTTTTGATTCACGGACAAGTTGAAAATGACTTGTCCCTTTAAGGTATTATTTCTCCACTCGGGACAAAAGAAACACCTCTCTCTAGCTGGAGGAAAGTTGGTGACCACCCAGCAAGCCCTGAGAGTTCACAGTCCCTGTGAGTTCTGCGCAGTCACATCCAAACTGAGCAACCCTTCTATGCCCTCATCACTGTCAGTCCTTCTTTACCTGAAAACCTGGACTTCCCCGTGGCGATGGGGAACCACAGAGTCCTGGATTATAGTTCCAATTCTGTCATTAACTCACCCAGTGAGTTGTGAAAGTCCCTTTACCTCTCTGAGCCTCAGTTTCCTCACTGGAGGACATAAACCAGGTGTTCTCCAAGGTCTCCAATCCTCCTAGGTTGTCTCTTAGGATAAAGGTAAGAAAGAATTCCTCCTTGCCTTGAGATAATTCTTCTCTTAGTAATACCTCCAGAAAGTGTTTGTCACCATTAATGCTACACTTGAGGCAGGATAAAACCCCCTATTTTCGAGGGCTTCTCAATGGGAGAATATAATGGAGAGAAGTTTGCAAAACACTGAGATGAAGCCCAATAAAAAGGTATGGGTGTCAGGAGAGCAGGGAACTGCCAACTCTGCTGGGCTGTTCTGAGAGGGTTGAGGGCGGCTTCTGGGGTAGAGGCAAGTTGGTGGCTGAGATTTCTCTTGTGGCTGGGGGTGATGGCACATGCTTATAATCCCACTGGCTCGGGAAGCTGAGGCGGAGGATCATGAGTTCAAAGTCAGCCTCAGCAACTTAGAGAGTCCCGAAGCAACTCAGAGAGACCTTGTCTCCAGATAAAATATTTTTAAAAAGGCTGGGGATGTGGCTCAGTGATTAAGCATCTCTGGGTTCAATCCTCAGTACCACAAAAATAAAAAAACAAGAAAAGGTTTCACTTGTGGCTTTAACTGTTTCAGGTTGCGAAGCAATGCAAATCAAACAAGTTGTGACTGATAATATTTTTTTAATAGGTTTAGAGGAATAATTTTGCTGTAGGTCAGCAGAATGGTTTGTCCCAGACATTTTTATAAAACTGCATCTCATGTGCATACAGCCCTTTATGGTTTAGAAAGTTACTGAGCAGGGAGGAAAGCGAAGCTTAGAGAGATTGAATAATTAGCCAGAGATCTTGTTGCCAGGAAGGGGCGGAGGCAGAACTAGAATCTGGATCTTTTTTTTTTTTTTCCATAGTCACCTCTTTAATAATTTCATAACAGTTTGTAATTGTTTGGAATCTGGATCTTTTACACCTCCTGCAGTCACAAAATCCTGAATCAAATGTCATCTACTCTGTCACCTAGTGAGAGTGGCTTATAAGTATCAAGTGACCTGTGATCCTCTTTCCTTCTCTGTTCTTTGCACCTTAATACAGAAAAGGTTGTGAGATTTGCATAAATCTGTTTTGAGGAGTTTTTTTGGTGAAGGAAAAGAGAAGTTAACAATTTCTACTTCTGGGTCTCTTAAGGAAGATCTAAAATCAAACACAAACATGGGAAGAAAGGCACTGTCCCTCTGGGTCTGAAGGAGCAAGGAGCTGGAGCTCCTCCAAAGAAAGGGACGGCTCTTTGTGGGGTCACCACTACTTCTGGTCATTTTCTACACTTCAGAGCCAGAGGCAGCTCCTCCTTCCTCCAGCTGGTTATAGCCCAACGAAATGCCTGAGGTTGGTCTGTAGGTTGTAGGGAGCCAGGCGGAAATGGAAACTCAACTGTGGAGTGGGAGAGGGCCCACGGGAGGACAGGTCTCTCCCTGGGCTCTGGGAGGGCCTGGAGTCCATGAGAAATTTGCACAGAAGTCTCCTCTCCCCTCATTCTCATCCTTTGGGTCTTTGAGACCTGGTCTCAGCCACAAATGACAGACCTCTGCCTCCCGCTTCTGGGCAGGAGAAATCTAGACTCTAAATGAATAGACCTGAGGCTATGATGGAGCCAGGGGCTGCAGCTTATTAGCTAGAGGACTTTGAGTCCCTTCACTTTGTGGAGTCTTGGTGTCCTCATTGGATAAATTGGGATAAACAGGTCTGTCACAGTCGTCAAATGAAAAGCATTGCATTAATGAGAGGCATATTGTTGGTTCTTCATTATTAATGACTGAGGAGCAGGGCTGGGGATGTGGCTCAAGCGGTAGCATGCTCGCCTGGCATGCGTGCGGCCTGGGTTCGACCCTCAGCACCACATACAAACAAAGATGTTGTATCCTCCGAAAAACTAAAAATTAAATATTAAAATTCTCTCTCTCTTTCACTCTATCTCTCTCTCTCTTTAAAAAAAAAATGACTGAGGAGCAGATTAGTTACAGGGGTTAAGACTTTATTCTCCAGGTTCCCGTCGACACTCTGGTTCTTGTTTTCTGTGTGACCTTGCATGAGTCACTTGTCTTCTCTGAGTCTTGGTTGCCTTACCTTTCCAATGGGGTAAATAACATCGCTTAGCTTATAAGATTGTTCTCCAAATTAAATGTGATAATGCCTTCAGTTCTCAGAAGACATAAGTGACTGTTATTGTCATAATTAATGTTAAAAATAAGATCTAGGTAAACTGGAAGAAGGAAATGCCGCAGGGAACTATAAAAAGACCTGGAGGCCTGCTGTTCAGTTGGCTGTGTATGTGTGTGTGTTTATGTCACCGTGCATGGGTGGCTATGTGAGCGGGGAGTTAACACACCCAAGAGGACTAGCTTGAGGTCTTTTTTTAGCACTGCCCATGGTGGGCCCCACCTGCCCTCTTTCTCTTCTCTATCCTTAAACTTCCCTTTCTACTCTGTCCCTTTGTTCTTTTTTGTGTGGACAGTCCTCTTTGCTGCCCATATACCCCCTCAGCTCCCCAGCAGCAGAGAACCTGGGCAAAACAGCCAAAGCCTGTATGGTGGTACCACGGGGCGAGTGTCCTCTGCCTAAAACTCTTGCTCCCCTGCCGTTGCATCCAGCCTAGAGTATGGTGAGTGCCTTTGTGACAGGCCAGCACTGGTGCCCTCTGCTCCTCAGCCTTCTGCTGGCCCTGATTACTCCTCTTCCTCTGTGCAGTGTCCACGGGCTCTGTGACACAAGTGTCCTCGGTGAGCACGGACTCAGCCGGCTCGTCGTACTCCATCAGTGGCATCCTGGGCATCACGTCCCCCAGCGCTGACACCAACAAGCGCAAGAGAGATGAAGGTAAGAGGCAGCAGCACAGCCCTGTCGGGGAGGGACGGAGGGGTCTGCTTGGTGTGCTCAGAGAGGGTGGGACCAAAGGTGCCTGCTCAGCACCCCCTTAACTGCAGAGGGCTGTAGTTCCTAGGGCCCTGTCCTTAATGCAGGGACAAGGAGGGGCAGACAGGCACCCTGCTGGAACTGTGGGTTCCTTGCTGATCTCTTCCCATCTTCACGCCTTGGGTGGAGTAAATGGGCCTGATAGAGCCCTGGTGGCCTGAGCTTTGTGGCCTTTAGGAAGACCCTGCATGTGCAGACATGATATACCTGAGGGACCCTGTGTGTGGAGGGTCTGAGCTTAATACCAATGACCCCTGTGTGTGGGAGCCTTGGAGAGAGCAGGGAGCTGGGCAAAGCAGCCACCACTCTGTCTTACAGTGAGAAGGGGACTAGGGGTGGAAGGGGCAGGGGTAGGTCCTCTGAGGGACTGGGCACACTTTTCAGAGGAGAAGGCCTTCAGCCTGGTGAAGGTGGGGTGTGGAGGGAATAAATAACTATGTTGTCTTTGCCCTTGGGCCTGGAAGGAAGGAGTGCAGGGGCCTCACAGGGATTACAAAGATGACAATCTTCCCGGTTGGTTTTTCCTCAAACCCTCAGTGTTCTTGGGTCTCTGGAACCGGCCGTCTCCGTGCTGGACACGGGCCCACCTTAACCCTCATCTCCTTCCACTGGATGGGCTGCCAGCACTGGCTGACATTAATCGGTTTGAAACGACCCCCTGGGAATTTGTAAAACCTTAGTCAGGAAAGAAAAAAAAAAAAGGCTGTGGTCTAGGGCCTGAGAGCAGCGTGACAGAAATCTTGATTCAATTATTCTGTTCTTCCACACAATTCCCTTTCTCAGCGCCATGTAAGGGATGTATGTTCTCGGGAGCACATGCCTAAGTACTTAAGATCTGTAACTAGAAAATTGAGTCAGCCCAGCGGTGGATTGGCTTGTGGTCTGTGTGCCCCAGGCAGTGTAGAGCCGGGCCTGTGGCCTCTGTCTGCAGCTGTGGGGCATGTGGGGATGATTCATGGCCTGTGGCACCTGCCTCACCTCTTTCTCCTGCTCCAGACACTCCCAAGCAGATGTCAGAAGTCTTTAACTCGGCGGGTTGCTGTGCTGGCTGCTGCGGGAGGCAGTGGGGCTGCCATCTCTGTTGGTTTATGGGGTTGATGGTATCATCTTTTCTTCCACTGTCACCCAGACTCGCAGCAGCTGGGGCCTGGCTGTGTTTGATCATGGTGAAGGTTTGGAGGGTAGGAGACTTCCTTGAAGTTGGGGGTCCAGGCAGAGATTTTAGGAGAAGGAAAAAATTCCAGTTTACTAACAGACAGGTCCTGATTTGGGGAGATTGTTTTACCGAGTTTGAGAATTATGTTGGCTAACAGTCTCTAATCAGGTCTCTGTTTGGTCTCTCAAGCTGCTTAAAATAGTGTAGAGTGGTCAGAAAGTGGGTAGTATTAGTCTCGACTACTCTGTACTGGTCAGATCATTCTCTGAGGACTGTGGCCCATTTGCGACATTGATCTTTAGAGGGGCAATGACAGATGAGCATAGCCTGGGTGAGAGGGATCTGGGTATGGCACCCAAGGAATACCTCAAGGCCCTAGAGATGTTTGGCACAAAAAAGAACAGAACAAGCAGGACTGGATTATTGCCTTGAAACATTTAAAGGGCTGATGTGGAAAGAGAGAGGAAAGAGACTTTGTTTTGTGGCCTCACAGGCCAGTGTGTGGCAGATGCAGAGGCAATTCCAGCTCAGTGTAAGAAAGAACTTTGTACATATGAAAGTGGTCTAGGGATTACAGGGAATAACAGGGAGCTAGTGAGTACTCCGTATGCAAGCAGACTTAGTGGTCCTTGCTGGCTGCTGTTCAAGAATATCAAGAATCAGATTCAAGATTGGATGGTCTTTGCAGTCCTGAAGTTCTGAAATTTATCGTAGAGTCCTGATCCCCAGGAAGATTTTGGAGGAAGGCCAGCCTGTGGTCTATGAGCTAAGAGAGAATAACTTGAAGGTCCTGGAAGCTTAGAGAATTGGGAAAAGTGAGGAACCCAAGCAGTAACCAAAACCTTCCCCTCACTCTTGCTGTGCCTCACTGAGAAGGTAGATGGTTGAGCAGAGATGTGGGCAGAAATGCTCTGCTTCACATCAGGAAAGTGTCTGGGGGGAGTGGATCTCCCCCTGTCCTTTCCCATCTTTCCTTTGTACCTCCCAGGATCCCTGCATTGGTTCCAGGGGAGGATGAAAAGGCAGAAATCCCCCATTTTATTATAAGAGGTAACTAGGGCCCCAGCGAGCTCCCTCACAGTGTCAAAGCCACATAGCTGGTGTGGACTGGGGAGTTGGGTGGAGCCTGGGAGCTGTAGACATCCTCTGGAATTGTCTGGCAAAACGTTGTTCCTTGGCCTGGGCCAGGCAGAGCTTAGGAATGGTGTAAGGGGGAAGAGTTAAAGCAGAAGTGGGTGGCTAGGTGCAGTGGTGCAGCCTGTAATCCTAGCTCCTCAGGAGGCTGAGGCAGAGGATTGCAAGTGTTAGGCCAGCTTGGGCAATTTAGAGACTCTGTCTCAAAAAAAAAAAAAAAAAATGCTGGGGATGTTGATGGTAGAGCACCCTTGGATTTAATCCCCAGTACCAAAAAAAAAAAAAAAAGACAAAAGGATACCATTGGCAGGTTGGATGCCACCAAGAGTGTAGCAAGGTGAGACCCAGAGGTGGGGAGTTTGAAGAGAGCAGAGAAAGTAAGAGCCAGCCACTGGGGAAACAGGGAAGTAGCCAGGCACCCCAGGTGCTGTCCTAGGTAGGGTGCAGGCCATGGCTTTGTGAGTACTGGCTTCCAGGATGGGTCCATGTTTTCTCAGGAGCCCTCAGCAGCTTGAGAGAAGAGTGTTAGGGGAGACAGAGAGGCAGTAGAGAGCCAGGAGGAAGATAGCAGAGTGCTTCCCCATTTCTCAGACAGAGATGACTGAGGCTTTGCAAGGTGGAGTCACTCAGCCCGTGGTGTATAGTCACCTCCAACCAGATTTGGGTTTTACTCTGAGGTCATATCCTGGGGCTGTGATCCTGCCCAGATCTCAGGGTTGGGGTGGGAGGGAACAGGGTTCAACCACAGAAGGTGAGCTGGCAGTCATGACTGAAAATCCAAATTCTTTCTAATGTGTGTGAGGTGACACCAGAGAGGCAGAGCAAGACAGAGAGGGGCTGATTTTTGATCACAAGGATCTAGAAAGACTCCTCTTAGGAGGTGTCATCAGAGGGCTGGGTAGAGGGAGGAGAGAGTATTCCAATCTGTGCCAAGATGGGGACTCCAGTAAAAGGACCAGTGGGGCAGGACTTGGAAAGGGAGGGAGCGGGCAAGAGAGCTTGGGGCTCAGGTATGACCTCAGTCCCTGAACTTTTAGTCTGGAAGCAGTGGAGAGATTGTTTTGATGGTTTAGAGACTCAAGGAACATGCACTGTGCTGGATGTTTTGGATATCAGGGTAGATATGAAAGTGATTAGCTCAGCATCAACTACTAGAAATAGAGAGCAAGTCATACATGTAATTTAAAAATATCTAGGGACCACATAAAAACAGTTAAAAACAAATGAGTGGAATTAATTTTAATAATATATTTTATCTAGTCCAATGTATCCCAAATATTATCATTTTAACTTGTAATGAGATTAAAAATAATACGACAGGGTTTCCCTCTTATTTTGTGCTAGGTCTTTGAAATAGGGTATGTATTTCACACTTAAAACACATCACGATTTAGATGCTAAACACTTGACAGTGAAAGTTAAATATAGTAAGTCCTATCAAAACACTAAAGTTGTGTTTAGTGGGGAAAATATTTTATATGGCTTCTGTTTTAAAATGGAAAGTAATTAAAATTAAATAATATGAAAGAATTTAGTCCCTCAGTTGTACTGGACACATTTCAAGTGCTCAAATAGCTAATGGCTACTGTACTGGACAACACTGAACACATAATAGGTACTCAGTAAATGCTCCTTGGTGGAATGGAGTAGTCACATGCCTTTAGAGGGCTCAGAATTAGCGAGGAGGGTGAATGGGAGCTCCAGCCTCCTCAGTCATGGGGAATCCACAGAGAGCCCTGCTTGAGTGAAGAGTTCTGTAGTGAAAACAAGTCAGAACATCATTAGGTTAGCAGATTGACAAGGGTCAGTTCAGACTAGAAGTTCTAGGTTTTTTTCCCAGGATGCATCCAAGACCAGAGTTGGGGATGTGGCCCAGTATCTGTCTCACACAAATTGTTCGGTGACTGAGGAAACATATTATTAGGTCCCTGTGACCTCTGAAGGCAGAGCGGGATGGTTAGAGGAAACTAAGGGAGGTAGAAGACGGCTGAGAGCCACTTAGAGCTTTTGGACCACAGCCAGGCTGAGCCAAGGATGGGAGTGTTATCGTGAAAAGGTGGTGAGTTCCCTGTCACTGGATGTATGAGCAGGGGCTGACCACATGAGAGGCAAAAGAGTCAAAGAAGGCCTCCTGGCTTGGACGCTGTGACTTTTGGGGCCTGCGACAGCCTGCTTCTGTCAACTGTGCTTGTGTCTGAGTGGTTTTTCCCATTTGTTTCCCTTCTGTCTCTGGCTCTGAGTCTTCTGTGCCTGTGGCTGTGACTCAGCAGGGGCCCATGTCACGCATTTCTGTGCCCACCCCAGTCCCCAGGATAGGCCTGGCTCACAGAGATGCTCAGGAGGCTTGCAGGAAGTGCTGAGGGTCAGCCTGGTGTTCCACCCCGGGGAGGGGGGTGTCCTCATCTCTTGGTTGGTCTGAGCTGAGAGCTTTCACGGAGGCAGTGGGGGCCCTGGCCTCAGGAATCCTGCCTGGCTGGGGCTTAGGCCGGAGGAGGAGGTCACTCCCTCTCCGGAAGGCCAGAGAAGTGGTAGTGGGGCTGGGCTTGGCAGAGCAGGCAGGCCTGTGAATAGCGGCCATGGGTGAAAGGGCAGCCTCAGACCCTCTGCTGCTTCCTGGGCCTTTGATCTCTGATGAGGCCTCCTTCCGCTTGTCTCAGGGCCCCCATTCAGGTCCTCTGGACCTCCTTTCTCCTCCTCCCCCAGAACTTGAAAGGCTCTGAACACACCAAGGTCAGTGGAGTGAGAATCCCTTTCACCAGTTCAGAGAGCTGACCCATCCAGCACCAGCGTGGATCGTGGGGGCCAGAAGCTTCTGTGGGGCGGTAGGGGTATGTTGCAAGTGGGATTTCCAGCCTTCTGGACAGAGACTGCCCTCTGTCTCAGGAGGGCACAGAAGGGCAGCCAGAACTCAGAAGTAACCAATTCTCTAGAAAGAAGCCAAGTCCAATGAGATCACCATGGGGGAAGTTTAGGGGCATTTGGCTGGGGGCTCCCGTCAGTCCTTTCTGCGTCCCTCTTTCTAGGGCTACCTGTCTCCTCTGTTCTTGTGTTTCTCCCGTGTCTTTTGTTGGGGTACATCTCGTTCTGTTCTCTGACTGTATTCTGTTTATCGAACCCCACCACCCATACCCTCACCCCTGCCATGTGCACATTCCTCCTCTTCTCTCTTTTTCTCTCTCTTCATATTTCCTCTTGTTTTGTCTCTTTCTTACCAACTCCCTTCTGTCTGTCTGTCTTTCAGGCTGGGGGACCCCAGCTTAGCCCTGCCCAGCAGACCTCCAAGGGAGCTGTCGTGTGGAGGGACAGTGTTTGGGGTGCTCAGTCTGACCATGGGCAGGCACTTGTCTTTTCTCCTTCCTAAGACCCTTTCCCTCTCCTGGACATACAGACCTCGTTTGCTACCTCTGTACTGGGGGTGAGAGTGGGGGAGGGGCAGAAGACTAGAGTTGTTAGTGGCCAAACCCTTCTCAGATTTCCCAGAGGGAATGGGTGTGTGGCAAAGCTCCGGATTCTGGAGACAGGAGTTGCAAGCATTTTGTGCCCCCAAGATTCCACACCTCTGTCCTCTTCAGAGAGTCACCCAAAAGATGTTGAGATGAGGACACAGGCTCAGGGATGGAATGGCCTGAGGACTTCCTGTGGTAGGTGAGGTCATCTCTCAGAGTTCCATTTTGGCATCTGGAAGAGAGAGGTGACACAAGCCTTGGGGATTATCTTGAGGATAAAAGCAAGTGGCTGCCACAGAGGGTTTAATTCAGGGCCTGGTGGCGATCAGGGCTTAATAAATGGCTACTGGGGGCTTGAAGATGGGAGGGCATATTTGGCTGAGGATAGCAGGCTCTGGCCACAATTCTGTTTGGCAGCTGAAACTAACTGATTTGCCCGCCACCAACTTCCTGTTTGTAACAGTCAGGACCTGGGCACTGAAGGAACTGGGTGTGGAGAAGCTGGGGAGCCCCGGGGACATCTAGGCTGAGCAACAGTGCCCCCAGGTGTCAGCTACAAAACCAAGGGCCCCATCACTTTCCTTTTCTTCCTTTTGCTTCAGGCTTCCTAGTCTTCCAGCCCCCTTCCAGAGGAATAAAAGGGCCAAGCCTCTGTTTTACATGAAAAGAGGCACTGGATGCACAAAATGGTGGAGGGCTCCAGGGTGCAGGGGGAAGGAGGGCCACTGGGCCTAGGCAGGCTGGGCATCTGGGTAGTTCTTGGGACCGCTGGCTTGGACCTTGGAGAGCATGTAGGACATCTTCCTCCAGTTATTATTCAGATGGGAAAATACACTGGGAAGGAGGAGTGTCTCCGGATCAGACAGTAAGGCCAAGAAAACCCAGAGGGAGAATCGCCTCCTCAGAGACTCCTTGGTATTTTCTGCCTTTCAATGTGAGAGACCTCAGCTCTCTTCTTCCTTCCTTTTGTCTGTTCCTTTTGCCATCTGCCATCCCCACTTTTGAAAGCCACCGTGCCCCTCCCCATGAGTGTATCACCTTGGGCGGGTGCAGGGGGCCTGGCCCACTGATCCCAGGGCTCTTGGCCATGAGCCCTGACCTTGCCACTGTGGCCTCCCATTCCTCCTCTCATCCCTCTGCATGCAGTCCCTGTGTGTTCTTGGTGGCATTGCCCATGCAGGACCCTCCATCTGGAATGCCCTCCTTGAGGGTGGGCTGTTGGTTGTCCACTCCCCTGGGGAGATGGTCAGGGTCTGGCCTTCAGTCCTTCACACCCTTCTAGGCCCACTCATTCATCAAGCCAGCAAGTTCGGCAGACACAGGGGTATCCCCTTTTTCACAGTGGCTTTTGGGGGTAGGAAAGAGGTTATCACCGTTTTGTCTTGGTCTCTGTTGGGGCTTCCTAGGGTAGGTCCCCACTCTAGTCCTGTATGAAGAGTCTCCTGGATGTACCCTCGTGTGGGGGGACCTTTCCCCAAGTTCTCTGTCAAGGCTGGGGCCTGGACCAAGGTCTTTGCTAAGAGGGTTTTGCTCAGAATCAGGTGGCAATGGCCAGGCTGGTTGTTAGACTTTAGTTGGCTTGCTCTGGATTTACACTTTTGAATTTGTCACCTACATTTCAAAATCAGGAGGTTTCATGTGTGCATGTTGACTGTGGGTAGAGGGATCAGTCTGGCTCCACTGGGTGGCAACTGCCCTCTGGGGCTGGTGGGCCTGCAGCCCTCAGACTGCTCCATGCCACCTGCTCATAGCACTTGTGTTGCTTCTCTGTGCTGGAAGGCCGTTGAGATTCTGGAATCCTAGCACAGACCCTGAAGAAAAGGTTTCCAAGCCTGGTGCTGTGGGACATGCCTCTAATCCCAGCAGCTCAGGAGGCTGAGGCAGGAGGATGGCAAGTTCAAAGCCAGCCTCAGCAACTTAGTGAGACCCTGTCTCAGCATGAATTTAAAAAAAAAAAAAAAGGCTAGGGATGTGGCTCAGTGGTTAAGCGCCCCCGGATTCAATCCCTAGTACCAAAAAAAAAAAAAAAAAAAAAGTTTCCATCCAGTCTATGGCAACTGAAGCCCATGGGAGGCAGGTTCTGGAACTGGCCTGGTGTTCGCATGCATTTGTGCAGTCAGCAAATTGGGCAGATGGGCTCCAAGGCTCAAGGTAGGTGGGTAAGGAAAACAGCCACTTAGGCAGAGCCAAGAACAGTGGGGCTGAGATTAATAGCTTCATACTCTCTAGAGAGGATAGTTCAGGGGTAGAGAGGGCTTGGGCTTCACCTAAGGGCATGTAGGTAGCAGTTAGTGGCAAGGATGCAAAGGACCCCCAGCCTAGCCAGCCATTCTCCCTTGTCTTGTCTTGAGCTGTGAATACCTCAGCTGGGATCTAGGTAGACAAGTGCCAGAGGCCTCCTGGATGAAGGAAGAGTTTAGGGGGTTAATTGAGGGGCTCTGTGGGCCTTTCCCTAGTGCTCTAGGGCCTGTCCTATGGGTGAGGGACAGGTTTCGGTTCCTCCTAGCTCCTGGGTCCCTGAGTTTCACTTTGATTCAGTGAGTGAGAGTCTGCCGTGAGAGCCAAGGCCACTGAACCCCCTGCCCCCCACCCCTGTTTACACACCTGCTTTGCCCTGGCCCCTCCCCCACCCTAGCCCAACTGGCATGGGTGTTCTGGACAGCCCTGGGGGCATGGGACCAGCAATTCTCAAACTTTTGGTCTTGGGACATCTTTAAACTTTTAAAAATTGAGGACTGAACCCAAGAAGCTATAGTGTATGTGGGTTCATTAAAATGGATACCATTTTGAAATATTTACTTATTAATTTATTAAAACAAGTATCTATTAATACAAGTAGCATAAATAGTATTCTTGAAATAAGAACTTTTTCAACCAAATATTCAGTAAGAGTCATGAAGGTTTACAAGTGTGCAGATCTCTTTGCTGTCTGGCTTAACAGAAGGCAGCAGGATTCTCAAGCTGTATATATATATATAATAAAAGGTCTGTCAACAACTATATATATATATAGTTGTTGACAGACCTTTTATTTTTAGGTGGTACTGAGAATCAAACTTAGTACCTCACACATGCTAGGCAAGTGCTCTACCACTGAGCCATAACCCCAGCCTCTCAAACTGCTTTTATTTCTCTTGTCACAATGCTACACATCTTAGACTCAGGACACCACCACTTTGGACTTGTGAAATAGCTAGAATGAAGGCAGATAACATTGTGGCATTATGATGAAAAGATCTGACCTCACAACCCTCCTGAAGGGTCTTGGCAACCCCCTGAGGGTCCCTGGATACACTTTGAGAACTTCTGCTCCAAGGTGCTGCAAACTCTGAACTTGCTGGTCATCACTGTACAGATAGGGAGAGCAGTTAAGTGGTTTCCATGATAAGAAAGGTGCCATCTACTCCTCCCATTCTGAGCTCCTGAGGCAGTGGGAACCATGGCAGATCTTTGATTTGGGGAGGGAGTGGAAAGACACATTGGGCTTTGGAAAACCCCTTCTAGCAGAGTGGGATATGTGATGTTTCTTGTTCCTGTCTCGGGTTGAGCTCCTACAGGAAGGCACAACTGCTGAGGGTCCTTGCAGAATGCCAGGTCTGATCTCCCCCCAGCATGCTTTCTTCTATGTCAACAGCAGCTATCTAGTGCTCCCTCAGAGCTGGGCACTGGGCACTTTTGAACCCAACCTCATCTCCCTACCCTTCTCAGCTCTGCATTCACCTGCAGACCCCACCGGGGCATATTTTCAGTGGCACAGGTGTGGCGGAGGGACAGCAATGATATTCATTGTGAATAAAATAAGATAAAACAAAAATAAGGAAGTGGATTTGGTATTTATCTCCATGCCTGGCCTTTGAGGACAAGCAGGTCTGAAGGGCAGACAAGAAGGGAAGATTCTGTTTGATTATTGCACGGGGCTTCTGGGTATTTCTGGAACACTGGTGGTTGGTGACTCATATGCATGTGTGTGTAGGCTATGTGTGTGCGTGAGCATGTGTCTGAATTCACTTTGAAATTTCCAGTTTTCATTTACATTAGTCCTTTCTTGGGTCATTTTATCATGGATGGAATAAAATAGGGGAGAGGGAGAAAAAGGGAATGTCCTGATGTAGTTGAGAAGAATTAAGAGGGAGAAGGATATAAGAAAGATAAAGGGGATGGTGTGTGTTAGAAGAGTGCTGGCAGTGAAACCAGCTGAGCTGTTGAGCAGACAAAGAGAAAGGCGGGCCCCTAGAGGGATGAGAAAGGATTAAAAGCAAGGCAGGGGTAAGGTACTTCCCAGAACCTACCACCAGGTGGCACCATTGACCCAGGACAGCTTAGTTGCTGCCCAGGGTTAGGGACAAGAGGGGTAAGAGGGCAGTGTGAACTGGCCATTTGGGAGGTCTGAATTCTTTAACAGAGCTGTAGCCAGGATGCCCAGGCAGGCTGACCATTTGCCTGAGTCTCACTTCTCTGCCAGCATTCAGTTGGGGAGGGAGAGGCTGGACCATCACTGTTGGGGATTAATCTGGTTCTTTACCCCCATGTCCTAACAAGAACTTCTGGGAGTCCTTGGTTCTACTGAAAGCCTTTACTTTGTAAAAAGGTGTGACCTTGGGCAAGTCACTTCTCTCCGGGCCTTATTTTCTTCATGCTTAATCATGGAGATTTGAAGAAATGATTTGTTAGGGTCTCTTGGGCTCTGACATTCTGTGGTGTACCAGAGAGGGTCCTGGAGTTGGAGTTAGAGTCTGGATCTTTCTTTTTAGCTGTGTGACCTTGGGCAGGTCATTTCCCACCTGTGTGGATTTTAATAGTATCTCCTTCTCAGAATTTTATATAAAATCAAAATTGAAGTTTTTTTTTGGTGCCGTAGGAGGGGAAGGAGTAGTTATTTCCCCTGTAATTTAAGGAAGTCAGAGGCAGGGGTTCCACCATCCTCACCATTTAGAAAGTTTGTGTCTCTGCCTGTGACCACAGAAAAAAAGCCTTCTGGCAGGTGTCTGCTTGAGTCTGTCCTCCACGTGTACAGTGGCCTCAGTGGCTCTTCTGGAATATGTCCAGGGCGTCCAGTACTGGGGATTGCACCCAGGGACATTCTATCACTGAGCTACATCCCCAATCCTTTAATTTTTTTCTTTTTTTTTAGACAGGATTGCACTAAATTGCTTAAGATGGCCTTGAACTTTCAATTCTCTTGTCCCAGCCTCCCTAGTAGCTTGGATTATAGTTGTGCACCAGCAGACGGAATAAGGTTCAGATCAATGACTTGCCTGAAGAATTTTAGCCCTTCGTATCTGCCCAGTGTTCTCAGAAGCCATCTTTTTAACAGGCCTTCTGTGATCAGGCATCTGCCGGTCCCCTGAGACCCACCTTCTCCACTCTCTTCTTTTCATGCTCACTCCTGTCAAGCTGAACTTCTTTCCTTCAGCACCACATGCTCCATCCTGCTTCCATCCCATGAGTTACATATGTGGGTTGTAGAGTCAGACAACCAGAGTTCTAGTTGATTCCACCAATCATCACGCCTGTGACTCTGGGCAAGTTATTTTCACCTCTGATCCTCAGTTTCTCCATATATATAAAAAGGCACCAATTATGCCTGTGATTGAATTGTTAGTGAAATTCAATGAAGTCGTGTACATAAAGTACTCAGAAAGTCCCCGAGGTGTGAGAAGAGCCCAGAAAAGGTTACCTTTTTTTTTTTTTTTTTTTTAAGGGTTGCCTTTTATTACAATGCTGTTTGTGTAGCCTGGAAAACTGTCCTCCCCATGCCCTGCTCCCCATGTACCCAGAAGACATTCCAGAACCTCAGGATCTAGCTTAAATGTCATTTCCAAAGTAAAGGCTTCCTGAAGTGCCTTCCTAACCATGGGCAGGTGCCTGTCCCCCATCTGTTAGCCCTCACTGGGGAGAGCATGTTAGCTCCCCTGCCATCCCTGTCCCAGTCACATGGGACCTGCTAATCAAAACATTGGTCACTCTTCTATTTCTCCTGAAGTGTCTATGAAACCCTTGTCACCTTAGTGCCCAAATGAGGGCCTGGGGCAAGTCATAAAATATGAACTGAATGTGGCGGGGGGGGGGGCTTTGTGCACATCTGGTTAGTGGGTGCAGCCTACAGAGCAGTACCCAGAGTCCTATACCGCAAATGTGCTCCCTCTCCTGCCTGACCCCAAATCCTCCATCTTCCAGTCATTGCTATCAGATCTCATAAGAAGGACCTTTTGATGTTCATTTTAGAGGGAGGGAGTTCTATCAGGTCTAATACACACATGTATGTACATGCACATACAGACATATGAATGTGCTCAGGTAAAAATGTGACACCTGTGGTCGTCTTCTGGCTTGCCTTACTTAAGCATATGCTCCATGTGTGTGTAATCATGGCCCCGAAAAGGAACTGCAATACAACTATAATGACTAGCACTTATTGAGTGTTGAGTGTATATATTTAAATTATTAACACAGTTAATACAACCACTGTACCAAGTGGATACTCTATTATCCCCATTTTGTAGAGATTCACAGAGATCAAGGAAATTGCCCAAGGTCACACAGCTCAGCAGTGTCAGTGTTGGGATTGGTACCTGGATAGTTGGCTCCAGAGTATCCTTACCTGCCATTCTGGTCTGCCTTTCACAAGAGTGTCACACAGCATTGTGCTGCTGTGTTGCTGAGTGTCACTGGGAGTGTCCTAAGCTCTCTCTAGCATGTGCCTTCAATTCCACTTTTTTCGGTTCTGCGCTGAGCGGTTGAACCCAGGAGGACTTGGCTTGGGCCTGTTTTATTATTCAGGTAGCCCATTTCTGAAGTTCCCTCAATGCTGCTGTGTACACTCCCCTGCCACACCCTCAAGCTGATGATAGCCTGGTAGGCACAGTGGGCAGCGGGTGTTCAAGCCCAGCTGGTCCTCTTAGGAGCTGTGTGCACTATGGCAGTGAAGTGCCTTAACTTCTATGACCTTTGTTTTCCTTATCTGTCAAAAAAGGATAATAATTTCTACTTTTTCTGATAACTAAAAAGTATTACCTATGATATTTTGACCAGCACAGCAAGTTTTGGAAATATCAACTAGTATTTTTTCTATTATCAGAGTAAAGTGTTTTTATACTGAATAAAGATTCTTCAAGACGACCTAGTCAAGAAACTTCTAAATCCTCAGCTTTTTCGTTTTCTCTCTCTTTTTCTAAAAAAATAGTTATTCTATCTATTTTGCTTTGTAACATAGCAATATTATATATAATTAGTAATAATTAATTAATAATTAATATAAAACCCAATGATAGGCTAGGATTGAAGGGGAAAAAAAGTAACAACCAGATTTTCTACTGACAGAATTTTAGCCTTATGCCTCAGAAACTCAAATAATTCAAGCTCAAGGAGGTAGGTAAGAAGTCTGGGTTTCTCCTCCCCGTTCAGTTTTGCTTTGCTGTGTGATCTCAGTTGAGTTCCTGCCTTTTCTGAGCCTTGGTTTGGATGCACTGAGCCTGGACAACCCTTCCAGCTCCCGGTCCTCTCTCCTCCCTCCTCGCTGCTGCTCCCCCGCCCTCCTCCTCCATCTTCTCTCTCTTCGCTTCCTTTCTGTCTGAGACACAAACGCCATTCGGCACTTTTGAATGGTACTTTTGTTCAGCGAACATCTCTTTTCTGAAAAGGACGATTGGTCAGGTTTGTATCTTTTAAACGCTGGCACATTTTATCAGTTAAGAACCTGCGTACCTCTTTCTCCAGAGACAACCTTAAGGAGGCAGACAGAAGAGGCAGAGGGGAAGGTTTATGGGAGACAATGGAGGAAACCTCTCTGGAGTCCTCTAGCAAATGCTCTTCCCCTCGGCTCTGAGCATCTTCCAGCTTGAATCCATTTATAACCTGTGTCTTCCTCTTAGCTTCCTGCAGAAGAGAGGCCTAAGAGCAGAGTTTGTGCCTGACTCTGTTCAAGGCCTCTTTGAGATGGGGCTTGGAGCACTGGACTTGGAGGGGCAAAGTCCTTTAGTCCTGACCCACCTCTCCTTTGCTGGTGATCTTGGGCAACCCATTTTAGGCCTCAGCATTCTTCTTAGCAAAAGAGAGCAGAATAACTTCCTCAAAGTCTTGTCTCAAACTGTAAAGCTCTGAGTGTCCAGGAGAATATCACTGTAGTTCATCTCATGTACCTGCCCTGTGACCTTGGACAAATTCCCTAACTTTTCCAAGGGTCAGCTGTCAGGTGTGTGAAGCCACCATGATGCTCTTCCACATCAGATAATATACCTGGCTCAGCTCTATGAGGTGGCAGGTGTCTAAGTCTAGGTTGGGGACTTTCCCCTCCCCCATTCTTATTTCCTCACAGCGGTTTTCCTGAGTCTGCATAATTAAACCACAGGCTTCTGAAAAAGGGCTGCCCAGTCTGAAACCCTAACTGGCCATCATCCTCTGTGAGCCCTTGGGCAACTCGCCTAACTTGTGCCCCAAGTCTCTGTAAATGCGGGTGGTCCTAGTCTGCTTCAGAGGGTCGTGGAGATCAGATCATGCCATACATGACTCTGCACCAGGAGAAAATTGTAGATTCTGCCAGTCCTTGCCCCCCAGGACACCCAGACTTGGGACTCGGGTGGACGGAGCCCCAGCCACCACTTTCTTTAAGTCCCTCCTTGGCAGGTGAGGAAAGCCGGGCAGGAGCTGAGCGGGAAGGGAATCATTCAAGGTCACAAGAGTCACATCTCAAAACCTTTGAGGAATGTCGGGGATTCCGCGGTTCCACCTTGCACGGAGAAGCGGCGGCCCCGGGGGGAGATGAGGTGCTCCTCCACGGCCCGCCGTCCGGGTGCTCTGGGGCGCCGCCTCCCCCGGGAAGAGGGCGAACGCCTCCTAGGAGGGATCTGGATTTTCCTGTGCGATGTGGAAGGAAAATCAATTCAACCGCTGCCGAACCGGGCGCAAAAGAAGGCAGCGCGCGGCGCCCTCGGGAAGGAGGCCGCCCGCCCGCGCCGGGCCTCCGCCGAGCATTTGCAATTTAATTGACATTTGGCGGCAGGAAGCCAATCAGTATAAGTCAATTGACGTTCCGAGATAAAACTAATCGGCGGCCGGGCGCTCCCCCCGCCAGTGCGGCCGCGGCTGGGCCTCGGGGCGCAGCGTGGCGGCCGCGGCGCCGCGGGCCGGCCCCGGCAGGTAATGGCGCTGGCGCGTGTCTCGGCCCGCGAGGGGGCAGCCCGCGGCCCGCTGATTGCCGCGCAGCCCACGGCGGCCGGGAGAGGCCCGTAATGAATGACTTTATTTGCCGGGGCCCTGCTGAGAACAATTGAGTTTGTTATGGTAACAACGGATGCCAGCTTTCCGGGGCCCCGGGGGGCGCGGGCGCGGCAGCAGCCGGGAGCTGGGCAGCCGAGCAGATGATACGCACCGAGGCCGGGGGGGGGGGGGGCGCGGAGGGTGGGGGCTGGGACAGAGCAAGTGTCAGACCCGAGCCTGGCTGGCGAGAAGAGGGCCAGTTCGGCCGCCTGGGTCCGAGGTGCGGGATGAGTGATGGGCACACCGTGCAGAATTGCGATGGGAATTCGTTGAATTCCTTGCTTGCTGTTGGCCTGGCCAGTGTGCGCCTGCCACTCCTTCTTTCCTCTGCTCTCCAGCCAGGGTTGATATCTGGTCTTGTTGAACGATGACCTGACATTAGCTTTTTATCTTGCACCATGGAAAATTAGCAAAAGGCACAAAGCACCCCTCCTTTGAATGCTGTGGCTTGGGGGAGTTGGGCCTGGACTTCAGCCCTGCCATATGTGCCCCTGTGCCCCGGAGAGATAGCCTTCTTTCCACCTTTATCCCATTCGAATCGCCATGCTCTGTGCCGTGGCACTTCCCTCCATACCCCCACAGAGAAGGCTGCCCTCAGAATGGCTGCCTCTGAGCCCCTACAAGCTCCTATTGCATTCTCTATCACACCAGGGGTTCCAGGGGCAGGGGCCACTTCCCATTCATTCCAGCCTGGGTCTCCGAGCAGATGTGGAAGGAGTGAGTGTGGGTGTGGACTTCTTCTTTGTGGTCTTGTTTTCCCCTGGTTACAGATAGTTTTGTTTTGTTTTTTGGTGCTGGGGATTGAACTCAGGGGCGCTTAACCACTGAACCACATCCCCAGCTCTTTTTTTTATATTTTATTTATAGATAGGGTCTTGCTAAGTTGCTTAGGGCCTGGCTAAATTCCTGAGGCTGGCTTTGAACTCATAAGCCTCCTGCCTCAGCCTCCAGAGCTACTGGGATTACAGGTGTGCACCTCCACACCCGACTCCTTTCCTCTTTTTTCCCCTTTAATCCTTTTCCAGTTTTGTTTTCAAGTTCATTATAACTCACTGCTAACTCCACAAACTTCAACTGAGAGCCAACCATACGTTAGGTACTTTGGCATAACAGGTCCCTGCCCTTGCTGAACTTCCTGGCTCATGAGAGATGATAATGTGGTGTATGAGATAAATATGTCAGGCTCCACTATGGGCTGAGCATTGACCGAAATTCCCTGAGTTGGCAGACTTTAATATGGGATTGCTGAGATCTTTTACCTTTGTTGTTGTACTCAGTGATCCCTGGTGCCATCCAGTGACAGTCACCCCCATTTACAGTTATACAAACTGATGTACAGTAGCATGTTTGAGAAGCAGCAAGAAATTGTGGAAAGGGTCTAGACTGGGAATCCAACACAAGTTTTCTGTGTGAACCTTGTCCATTTCCTTCCCCTCCTTGGGCCTCAGCATCCCTGTCTATAAGATAAGGGAGTTAGAATTGACAGTCTCCAAGGGCCAGTTGAGTGTAAGTGGTCAACAGCAAAGATGGAGCCAGGACTGAGGTCTCTGTGCCCAGCTCCCTGCTCTCTGGTCTTGCAATGTGACCAATGGAAAAAATTGTCCCCCTTCTCAGCTTTCCAAGGCTGACAGTGAGATTGAAGTGCCCATGATGTGACAGGCACTGTGCTCACAGCAGCTTCAAAAAGTGTAGGTACTGCTACTGTTTCCCTTTTGCAGATGGGAAAGATAATGGGTTTAATATCCAGTCCAAGGTCACAGAGCCAGTAAGTTAAAGGCTGGGATTGAAACCCAAGCAGTCGATTTGCAGAACCTCTGCACTGAACTGCTCTGCTAGTTGGCTGAAATAACATGAACCCCAACACCCTCCCCTGTTCTCACACCTTAACCTGGGTCTTATCCCCCCATGCCCCACCCTTGCTCTGAGAGCTCCAAAACTCACTGTGTGCAGAGCAGCAGGTGTGCTATTTTTTAAAGGTGTCTTTTCTTCCCTTGCCTTTCCCTCTTTGCCTTGGATGAGTGAAGGTTCCAGCAGGAAGGTGAAGTTGCTGTGGAAACTGGGGTCCCTTCTTGGCTTAGTTCTAGATAATTCTAGTATTTGGGAAATGGTTTTCTAAAAAGGGTAGGGGGAGGGTGCTCCAGGTCTTTTAGGAACAAGTTCTTACCATTCATGGTCAAGGAAGTTTGTTTTACAGTTGCTTTTGGAGACAGTCCTCAAAAGGGAGTCTGGAAAACTCTCTCCCCAGAGATAGCCCTTTTTCAGACAGATTAGGAAGATGGTCCTAATCTGGGATGATTCTTAGTGGCAGCACTGGAGAGGGCTTGGAGATCATACACAGTGATCTTATGCTCTTCTTTTTCTCCTTCCTTTCTCGGTGCTGGGGCTTGAATTCCAGGCCTCTCACATGCCAGCTGAGTGCCCTACCACCAAGCTACATCCACCACTATAGTGATTTTAAATATTGTCAACCTAACAACTGGGGATGTTCACGTGTGAGGTCCTGGGTTTGATCCTAGCACCACCAAAAACCAAAACCACCACCACCAGCAAGAACAAACTCAATGAGCCCCCACCCCAAACCAAAAGATTCTTTTTAAAAAATCCTGTTAACCCAGTGTCCCTCCCCTCTTTAAAACAAATATTTTATAGTGCTTCCTTTGCTATCCTAAAATAAAATTTAGAGCAAATACAACCTACCTGCACACATAATTTTAAAAAATCAATATAACGCCCCAACTGCAACAAAAAGGGGAAAGAAAAATAAAATCATAATGAAACGATGTATTTCATTATGTAAACGCTCAGGCGTGACTACACCAGGAGACGTAATAAAGTAGTTAGTTGCTTGCACTTATGAGTTGAATCACCATGAGTTCAGCAGCTACAAATGTGGACAGCTGTGTTTTTTGGCAATATAAATACTCTCTGGTGGTGTTGCCACCAGCAAACTGATTTTCTGAAATTGTGAACACGTCCTGATAAAATTCCAGCCAAAGCAAAGCATAATCCTCCCTCAAATGGAGTGGTGGTTGTGTTCTGGGAAAGTCAGTGTAAATAAAAACATGAAGTTTCCGTGGACATAGGTAAAACAGAATTAGGTTCATGGCTCCAATATGTATAAAGTTTTTGCCAATCTGAATTGACAAAGATGTGTGGGGTACAGGGCAGTTCTTGACCATGCTGGACTGTGCTGGGTAGCATCCCTTGTCCCTCCCTCTAAATGTTCTAACTCCCCTTGGCTAGGGAGACACAGAGGATGGCTGATTTACATGTGGGGTCTGAAAGCTGTAAGACCCTACAGCATGGGTTCTGGGCTCCCAGGCGGCCTCAGGCAGTGAGCGCAGCCCCACCTACATCTGATCCCTGTCTGGAATCCCTTCTGCCTGCTGCCTCATGCCCCTAAATTCAAATTCTGACCATTTGTCACACCGTCTCCTTCCTCCAGGAAGCCTTCTCTAACCTCTTCCCTCCCATACTGGACAGGTCCTCTCAGACTCTGGGTTCTCACTGCAGGCTGCTGGGGGCTCTCTGAAGTACCTTCCCAAGCTTGGACTATACCTCCATCTCTAGGCCTTGTCTCTGGGCCACAGACTGAGGTCTCCAAGGCCCGAGACTGGCTTGCCTCACAGGGCAATGGCTTGGGTCACAGCACCTGCAAAAGACAAATGCATGCTTGAACCAAGGGATTCGGGTTAGCTGGGCATGCAGCTTCATACATCTTGCTCTTTATAATTAGGCAAATGTTTTTCTCTTGTCCTCAGCCACTGATGTGAGATGCCTGCTGTGCACTGGGTACTGCCTTGCTTGGAGCTCACCAGCTTGCTTGCTCTGACTAGTGCTGCAGGTCTGGTGTGATTTATTGACCCCATTGCACAGATGAGATGAGGGAAGTGCAAGGCCACACAGCTGGCAAGTGGCAGAGCCAGAGCTTGCACCCTGGACTTTACCACCTTTGTCACTTAAATGCTTCCAGGGCAGAGCCTCATTTGCCTATCTACAGGCTCCCAACTTGATGTCCAGCACTGTGATCTCAGTGGTGAGTAGGGCTTCCCAAGCCAGGCCAGGGAGGTGAGCATCAGGTGTCCCTAGGAAAGGATTGGTCATTGTTTCTTAGGAGGTTACCAAGGAGCAGCTGTTACCTGTGTTCCTGTTTTTTTTGTTTGTTTGTTTCAATAAAATTTCTACTTTCCCCTCCATTCATCTACAAGTATGCCCCTGCTGGGTGCCAGGCATTGTTTTGGATACTGAGGATGAATAGGCAATGAATAAGACAGAAAAAAATGTCCACATGAGTGACATTCCAGTGAGTGACATTCCTTAGAGGGAAGAGAGGAGGGAAAAGAGAATAAATATATAAGGAAAAGGAAGAGCAGACCCTTAATGCTCTTAAAGATAACAAAGCTGGGAGGAGATGGGGAGTGCGCTGGGGTGGGGTTCATGGAGTGAACTGTGATGGCACAAGGGGCCAGCTGTTTGGAATAGAGACTGGGGGATCTGGGAGGTGGGAAGCAAGGCTGCTGGAAGGTGGGCTTTCACTTTGTGAGGAAAGGTAGGTTGGGTAGCCCAAAGCCCCCTCCCTGCCCTCCGTCTGGCTTCAGCACCGGCTCCTCCCAGAGGGCTTGGTTATTTATGGCTTCTCCCCAGCTCCCTGTGGCCAGAGGACAGTCTGTTAGCATGTTTGCAGACTCCACCAGCTCTGAGCAGAGCAAGGCTTATTTGCAAACTGTCATTGCTGCGTTCTCCTCCAGGGACCCTCATGCTGGGCTCAGCATTGCAACGCCAAGAGCCTCCTCCCCCAGGCAGCCAGCCGGGGCCAGGGCTCTCCCTGGATTTCCCGAAGCATAGTCAGTCTTGGCTCGGAGTTGAGAAATTAAAATAAATGCCATAGCAGTGTGTTGGGCCTTGCTGACAGTGGGGAATGAAGTTCTCTCTGTTGACAGGAGCTCATTGGTTTGTCATAAATTAGGGAGGCTTCAAGAAAAAGGGGAAACATCCTGAGTTGAGGGCCCAGATCCTGTTAGACTTGTTAGTGTTCAGGTGACTTTGAGCAACTGCTTGTTGCACTCTGGGTCTCAGTTTCCAAGCTACGCAAGAAGCCACAGATGCTCTCGTAATCTATCCCAAGAACTACAGTGATATGAATTGCATTTCAGAGATGTTTCTTTCATCCAAGTATTCAGGGACAAAATGGTTTACCTAGAATGGCTCAGCAAATATGAAATTGCTTTAAAGTTTGGCTTCAGGTGGGGTAAGAGGTACTGAGTCAAGACTCCTGGGCTCTCAGTCCCTCCAGGCCTGATAACTGCCGTGTGACCTTGGGCAAGCTATTTTCACCTCTCTGAACCGTTTTTCTCATCTGTAAAATGGAAACTCAGTAATCTTTTGCCCATCACCTGAGGTTAT